>NC_041381.1:141032318-141035927 GCF_002162155.2 Triticum dicoccoides
CACCGGATCCGGCACCCCTCGCCGCCCCGCGCCACCGCAAGCCTCGCCGGCCTTCCTCCCCGTGTCTCCCTCGCTGGAGATCTTGCCGGAGCTCTCCTCCGATCAGATCCGTCCAGGTGGGACGAGATCCACCGGGTTCCCCATCCAAATGCGTCCCCACGCCCGGATCCCTCCATCCCGGGATCTCCTCGTCCCGGGTTGACTTTTCGCGAGGGTAAAAATCTGCTAAGTCCCTGAGATTTTTGCATAATGTTGCACTGTTCATCGTCTCATAAGTCCACGAATACAGCTCCGTTTTGTGCGTGTAATATGTCAAAATGTTCGTTGTGAGATGCTCTTTATTTTGTTCCATTGTGCCATGTTTGTTTGAGTTCATCTTGATGCCTGAATCATCGTTGCAAGAGTGCTATATGATGTTAATCTGCGAAACTGTTATAACTTGGTGATTTGTCTTTTTCGTTGCATTTTGTGTGTGCATCCTATGAGCATGATCTCTACATGTGTTTTGAACTATGAAATTCCATCTTTACAGGGGTGCCATCCATGTATTTTTGGGAGTTGTATAGTGAGTGCATCAAGCTTGTTAAGTAGGGTACTTGCTGTTGCTGTTTTGCTAGGCTGAATCTGTTATTTCGTGATGCTATGTAAACATGCTGCTACAAGTCATTCTATGCATAATCTGGAGATGTTCACTAAGGATGTTTTGTTATACATGTCATGATTTATCCATCCATGCCCCTGGTTGCATTTATAACCTTCTGTAGCTTGTTGTTACCATGCTCCAAAGTTGCTATATAATGTTGTTGTCAGCCTGTTAACATTAAGTTCAGTTTTGCCATGTGTTTTGTTAGTGATCCATATACCCTATGAACTTGTTCTTGCCATTCTTAGCTTCATAAACATGTCATCTTACTGTTGGCTACCTTGCTATGCCATGTATTGCTCTGTGGTGAGTGGTACAAGCTCACCAACATGCCTACTTATTGTTGTTCCTGCCATGTATGAATCTGTCTTATAACTTGCTATGTTTACATGGGTGCCATCATATTTTCTGATCCTTTTTGGCTCATAGTCAGTAAAGGACTTTTGTTCTATGCAATTAGTAGATTCATGCCATGCCTTTGTTTTCCATGTTAAGTTCCTGTAACATGTTGTTTGATAGCTCTAAACTTTGCAACCTGATGTTATTTCTGCAAAGTCCGAAATTGTTATTGTCTGCAATCTTGCCATGTGTTTTGGAGCATGTTCTAGTGATTTCTGGAGATAGCTCAGTGTTCATGTTTTGTCATGCTGTACCTGTAAATCATGTCCATGTCTTTTATTATCATGTTGGGGTGCTGTAGCATATTGTTTTGATGCTTGCAATATGCCTAGTTGCTGTTTTGGACAGCTTGCCCTTTAAACGTGTATTGTGTGGTGTGCTTACCATGTTGTGTGCTTCTTCTCGATAGTTCCCGTTTCGTTGCGATCGTGAGGATTCGTTTGTCTACGCTTGGTTCGTCTTCTTGGCTTCATCTTCTTCATGGACTCGTTCTTCTTCCTTGCGGGATTTCAGGCAAGATGACCGCTACCCTGGATCTCACTACTACCATTGCTATGCTAGTTGCTTCATTCTATCGCTATGCTGCGCTACCTATCACCTGTTTATCAAGCCTCCCAAATTGCCATGTCAGCCTCTAACCTTTTTCATCCTTCCTAGCAAACCATTGCTTGGCTATGTTACCGCTTTTGCTCAACCCCTCTTATAGCGTTGCTAGTTGCAGGTGAAGTTGAAGATTGCTCCATGATGGACAGGATTATGTTGGGATATCACAATATCTCTTATTTTATTAATGCATCTATATACTTGGTAAAGGGTGGAAGACTCGGCCTTATGCCTGGTGTTTTGTTCCACTCTTGCTGCCCTAGTTTCCGTCATACCGGTGTTATGTTCCTGGATTTTGCGTTCCTTACGCGGTTGGGTGATTTATGGGACCCCCTTGACAGTTCGCTTTGAATAAAACTCCTCCAGCAAGGCCCAACCTTGGTTTTACCATTTGCCTCACCTAGCCCTTTTTCCCTTGGGTTTCCGGAGCCCGAGGGTCATCTTTATTTACCCCCCCGGGCCAGTGCTCCTCCGAGTGTTGGTCCAAACTAGAGCACCGTGCGGGACCATTCGTTGGCAACTTAGATTACGTCGGTACCTGTACGCTTAGCTTATCTGGTGTGCCCTCAGAACAAGATATGTGCAGCTCCTATCGGGATTTGTCGGCACATCCGGGCGGTCTTGCTGGTCTTGTTTTACCATTGTCGAAATGTCTTGTAAGCCGGGATTCCGAGTCTGATCGGGTCTTCCTGGGAGAAGGTATATCCTTCGTTGATCGTGAGAGCTTATCATGAGCTAAGTTGGGACACCACTTCAGGGTATAAACTTTTGAAAGCCGTGCCCGCGGTTATGGGCAGATGGGAATTTGTTAATGTCCGGTTGTAGATAACTTGACACCAGATCCGAATTAAAACGCATCAACCGTGTGTGTAGCCATGATGGTCTCTTTTCGGCGGAGTCCGGGAAGTGAACACGGTTTTGGGTTATGTTTGACATAAGTAGGAGTTCAGGATCACTTGTTGATCATTGCTAGCTTCACGATCGTTCCATTTGCTCTCTTCTCGCTGTTATTTGCGTATGTTAGCCACCATATCATGCTTAGTCGCTGCTGCAACCTCACCACTTTACCCCTTCCTTTCCCATTAAGCTTTGCTAGTCTTGATACCCATGGTAATGGGACTGCTGAGTCCTCGTGGCTCACAGATTACTACAACAATAGTAATTCATTGTAACGCCCCGAATTCGATGCGCCAGGTGTCTTCCAGTTATTCATTGTCGTTGCCATGTCATTTGCTTGCGTGTTGCATTATTCCATGTCATCATTTGCATTGTGTCATCATGTGCATCTCATTTTTCATACGTGTTCATTTCATGCATCCGAGCATTTTCCCCGTTGTCCGTTTTGCAATCCGGCACTCCTATGTCCTCCGGCGTCCCCCTTTTGTCTTCTGTTGTGAGCGGGTGTTAAACTTTCTCGGAATGGCCCAGGTTTTCCAAGCGGCCTTGGTATAGCACCGGTAGACCGCCTGTCAAGTTTCGTGTCATTTGGAGGTCGTTTTATACTCCAACGGTTAACCGGGTAACCGTAAAAGCCCTCTTTGTGTTGCAGCCCTACACCCCTCCAAAGTGGCCCAAAACCCATCCAAACCCTCTCCATGGTCTCCGTCGTTCGATCACGATCGCGTGGCTGAAAACCGCTCCTCATTTGGACTCTCCTAGCTCCCAGAAACTATAAAAACGTCCTCCCCGTCCATTTTTGCGGATGAATCCTCCCCCTAACCCTAAAAAGCTTCCTCCTGCCGCCGGACGTGTCCACCCCGCGCCGGACACGTCCAGCGCCGCCGCCCGCGCCCAACCATAGCGTGCCACCTGGCAGCCGCCGCCGCCGCCCCGCCTCCGCCGGCCCGCACCAGGCCCGAAGGGCCCGGATCTGCTCCGCCGCCGCGCTCCGCGGCCGCCCACCTCCGCCGCCGCCCGGCGACCGCGCGCCGCCGCGCCGCCCGCCTTGCGCCTCCCGCGTCACC
>NC_041381.1:141036169-141039739 GCF_002162155.2 Triticum dicoccoides
GCCGCGCCGTGCCTCGGCCCCGCCCCGGCCTCCTCCGGCAGCCGCGCCCCGTGGCCCGATCCATGCCACCCGCCGGACCCGCCGCCTCCTCCGGCGCCCCTCGCCACCCCGCGCCACTGCAAGCCTCCCCGACCTTCCTCCCCGCGTCTCCCTCGTCGGAGAGCTCGCCGGAGCTCTCCTCCGGTCAGATCCGTCCAGGTGGGACGAGATCCACCGGGTTCCCCATCCAAATGCGTCCCCACGCCCGGATCCCTCCGTCCCGGGATCTCCTCGTCCTGGGTTGATTTTTCTCAAGGGTAAAAATCTGCTAAGTCCCTGAGATTTTTGCATAATGTTGCCCTGTTCATCGCATCATAACTCCATACATACTGCTCCGTTTTGTGCGTGTAATATGTCAAAATGTTCATTGTGAGATGCTCTTTATTATGTTACATTGTGCCATGTTTGTTTGAGTTCATCTTGATGCGTGAATCGTCGTTGCAAGAGTGCTATATGATGTTAATCTGCTGAAACTGTTATAACTTGGTGATTTGTCTTTTTCGTTGCATTTTGTGTTTGCATCCTATGAGCATGATCTCTACATGTGTTTTGACCTATGACATGCCATCTTCACAGGGGTGCCATCCATGTATTTTTGGGAGTTGTACAGTGAGTGCATCAAGCTTGTTAAGTAGGGTACTTGCTGTTGCTGTTTTGCTAGGCTGAATCTGTTATTTCGTGATTCTATGTAAACCTGCTGCTACAAGTCATTCTATGCATAATCTGGAGATGTTCACTAAGGATGTTTTGTTATATATGTCATTATTTATTCATCCATGCCCCTGGTTGCATTTATAGCCTGTTGTAGCTTGTTGTTACCATGCTCCAAAGTTGCTATATAATGTTGCTGTCAGCCTGTTAACATTAAGTTCAGTTTTGCCATGTGTTTTGTTAGTGATACATATACCCTATGAACTTGTTCTTGCCATTCTTAGCTTCATAAACATGTCATCTTACTGTTGGCTACCTTGCTATGCCATGTATTGCTCTGTGGTGAGTGGTACAAGCTCACCAACATGCCTACTTATTGTTGTTCCTGCCATGTATGAATCTGTCTTATAACTTGCTATGTTTACATGGGTGCCATCATATTTTCTGATCCTTTTTGGCTCATGGTCAGTAAAGGACTTTTGTTCTATGCAATTAGTAGATTCATGCCGTGCCTTGTCTGCCACGTTAAGTTCCTGTAACATGTTGTTTGATAGCTCTAAACTTTGCAACCTGATGTTATTTCTGCAAAGTCTGAAATTGTTATTGTGTGCAATCTTGCCATGTGTTTTGGAGCATGTTCTAGTGATTTCTGGAGATAGCTCAGTGTTCATGTTTTGTCATGCTGTACCTGTACATCATGTCCATGTCATTTATTATCATGTTGGGGTGCTGTAGCATATTGTTTTGATGCCTGCAATATGCCTAGTTGCTGTTTTGGACAGCTTGCCCTTTAAACTTGTATTGTGTGGTGTGTTTACCATGTTGTGTGCTTCTTCTCGATAGTTACCGTTTCGTTGCGATCGTGAGGATTCGTTCGTCTACGCTTGGTTCCTCTTCGTGGCTTCATCTTCTTCATGGACTCGTTCTTCTTCCTTGCGGGATTTCAGGCAAGATGACCGCTACCCTGGATCTCGCTACTATCATTGCTATGCTAGTTGCTTCGTTTTATCGCTATGCTGCGCTACCTATCATCTGTTTATCAAGCCTCCCAAATTGCCATGTCAGCCTCTAACCTTTTTCACCCTTCCTAGCAAACCATTGCTTGGCTATGTTACCGCTTTTTCTCAGCCCCTCTTATAGCATTGCTAGTTGCAGGTGAAGTTGAAGATTGCTCCATGATGGACAGGATTATGTTGGGATATCACAATATCTCTTATTTTATTAATGCATCTATATACTTGCTAAAGGGTGGAAGACTCGGCCTTATGTCTGGTGTTTTGTTCCACTCTTGCCGCCCTTGTTTTCGTCATACCGGTGTTATGTTCCCGGATTTTGCGTTCCTTACGCGGTTGGGTGATTTATGGGACCCCCTTGATAGTTCGCTTTGAATAAAACTCCTCCAGCAAGGCCCAACCTTGGTTTTACCATTTTCCTCACCTAGACCTTTTTCCCTTGGGTTCCGGAGCCCGAGGGTCATCTTTATTTACCCCCCCGGGCCAGTGCTCCTCCGAGTGTTGGTCCAAACTAGAGCACCATGTGGGACCATTCGTTTACAACTTGGATTGCGTCGGTACCTGTACGCTTAGCTTATCCGGTGTGCCCTGGGAACGAGATATGTGTAGCTACTATCGGGATTTGTCGACACATCCGGGCGGTCTTGCTGGTCTTGTTTTACCATTGTCGAAATGTCTTGTAAACCGGGATTCCGAGTCTGATCAGGTCTTCTTGGGAGAAGGTATATCCTTCGTTGATCGCGAGAACTTATCATGGGCTAAGTTGGGACACCCCTGTAGGGTATAAACTTTCGAAAGCCGTTGTAACATCCCAAAATTCTAAATTTTGGAATGTTATAATAAATAGATAGATTTGTTTGTTTGTTTGAATTGTTGTGTGATTGATTGAGTGAAATTTGAAACTTTTTGAAAGTTAAATGAGAGGGAATAAAAGGACTTTCCCAAACTTTCATTTTTGCTTTCTGATCTCCGTGAATTCAAATATTTTTCATCACAAAACCCTGGAGAGAGGATAACATGACTTCTTCCATTTAAATGAAAAAGGGGTGTTGAAAATATTTGAATTTCATTTGGAAATATTTTCTAATTCATAAACTTCATGCAACTCAGTGATTTTCACGAGCGAAGATAAAATGACTTCTTCAAATTATATGAAATATGAGTTGGGAGTTTCAAAGAATTAAATTCAAAGTTCTTTTGAATTTATTTTCAATTTGGAGTTATTTGAGTTTTATTCAAATTATTTTTCTCCAAAAACAAAATATATGGAAAATAGGGTAACATGATTCCCTACATCAGAAAATTGGAGAGAAATTAATTTGAAGTCATTTTGGTATTTTAAAAATGATTTTTATTGGATTTTATTGGACCAGTAACACTGTGTGAATTATTAGAATTTTTGTGAATTTTATTTGAAGCTAAAATAATGTCCATGTTGTAGAAAATCTTTTTCTGCAAATTTTGGTATATTATATGCTTATATAAAAGTTTTAGTCATTTTTTTTTTGTTCTCTGAAATTTTTGTTTAAAAAAAAAATACCGCAGCGCCTTGGGCCAAAGGCCCAAGCCGCCAAAACCACCGGCCAGCCACAAGGCCATCACACGCGCCGCACCAAGGGAGCCAGGGAGCCGCTCCTTTTCCTTTTTCCTAATACTAGTAGGATTTGATCCCGTTTCGTTTATTCCGATTTGTTTCTTGATCTTTTCCCTTTTGTTTCCTATAAATCCTAATCTATTTCTTGTCCCCCACCCCAAGCAGAACCCCCCCTTCCCCAATATAAATACCCAAGCACCCCCCCCTCTAGCACATCAAATCAACACCTCTCCTCTCCTCTCCTCACCCCACGTCGCTGCGCCGCCTCGCCGG
>NC_041381.1:141042187-141083703 GCF_002162155.2 Triticum dicoccoides
ACTCTCACCTCAAATAGTTAGAATATACCCCTTTTCCCTTTTAATCAACCGGAGGATCAACTGAAGACGCTCTAAGAAGGAATTGATGACCCTTTCAGAGTAAAGAGGATTTCACCATGTATTAGAAGCTACAACAGTTGAAGACTCCGAAAACTTGAAGGATCTGAAGAGATTTGACCTTTAGAAGACCAAACCCCTGTTACACACTTACGTTAGATACAACGATTTGTGAGCTGTCATTTGTTTAATGTTTTCCGACAGCCACAAAGTAAAACTTGTCTCTTCAAAAACTATTGTTTGTATTGTGTGTATATCCCTCCCCGCCTCTCTCATATCTCATCCCAAAACTTTTGAACCCCATAGATGATGAATGAAGTTGGACTGATATTCTCTGAACCGAAGACTCAGCCGGAGGCAGAGCTATGGATTCAGAACATGGAAAATCACTTCGGGAGCAATTTGATTCCAAGGAAGTATGAGGTTCAATACGCTCTTCAGTGCTTTACAGAAAGTGCTGCAACCTGGTGGAAAATGCATGAAGCCATACAAGGATTTAATGGAGCAAGAACTTGGGAGGAATTCAAGAAGACCCTGTTGAGATCACGTC
Source organism: Triticum dicoccoides (assembly GCF_002162155.2). NCBI lineage: Eukaryota > Viridiplantae > Streptophyta > Magnoliopsida > Poales > Poaceae > Triticum > Triticum dicoccoides. Next base: position 141,042,795 of record NC_041381.1, read on the forward strand.
TTACCCGGAAGCACCATGATACACCAAGAAATAAACCTTGTGCCTGCAAGATTTGCGGAGAAATAGGACACACCCAGGAGGAACACAAGGATGGATGCCCTCATTGTGAGGAGAAACACCCAGCTGAGGAATGCCCAACTAGTCAGGTGACTTGTTTCTTGTGTGAAGGAACCACCCACTACCCGACCCAGTGCCACATTTACCCCATGGTGCAACAAACTATTCAGGAGCAGGAAGAAGGAATGAAAGAAGCCCTCCGAGAAGTTATGAAAGAACCTATGATGAAGGAATGTGTTGAAGACCCTGATGGAGAAGGCCTCAACAGATTTTACTCCAATGCCTGCTATTCATGTGGAGAAGAAGGACATTTTTCGCAGTACTGCCCCAAGGGAATAAAAGAGTATCTGGGATATTTCCCGAGAACAGTAGTGAAGTTTGATCCTCGGGAAATAGAAACTCTGATCATTATAGAGAAATCCAGGAAGAGAAAAAGAAGGCAACCCGAGAACAACACAATTTTTGCAGAGAAGGACTTGAGTCATATCACCTGTTACAGGTGCAAGGATTTAGGTCATTACGCTAGTAAATGTCCAGAAAAGAAGCCAAGAATCCAAGGAGCACGCATAATCACAAAGAAGCCCCGAGACATGTCAGAAGTCATTTGTTTTCGCTGCAAGGAGGCAGGACATTATGCTATTAAAAGTCCCGACAAGATGAAAGCTGGAGTTGAGTAGCTGGAATTTTGATATGGATAATAAGAGTAGTAGAAAGCAATTTCATTTTCATGAGCTCAATGAGTTGAGTTATGTAATAGATTACTCTGAGATTGTAATAGTTCATGACTCAATAAAGTTGTAATGTCACATGCTGAAAAGCTTTAAGGAGTTGTCATATTTTATCTTATCTTGGAAATTAATATTCTTGATGAACATGGAAGAAGATGAGTTGTGATGCATAAACAGGAAATTGGAAATTGAGTTTGAAGTTCTGTTTGGATGATATGAATGTATGCCCCAGGGGATAAGTACCTTATTCTGAGCATCATTTCTGTTTCACAACTGCAGATGACGACCCTTTATGAGTCTTTCCTTAAAGGTCCGGAAACAATCATGACCCTGACAAGTGATCATGATTACCCGAAGATCCTGAAGGACATGATGAAGCATATTCACCTTGAAGGAGATGCAATCTACAAAGGCTACCCTTTCATGCAAAAGGGAGTGGAACTTTGGTATGTGGAGGTACACCTCCACCATTTGAAAGGAGTTTGCCCAAAGATGATGGGCAGTACTTTTTCATTTCACGTGTGCCACAAGCAACTTTCTTCGATGCTGTTCGTGAAGCAGCCATGGAAGCCATACGCCAGATCGGGGAAATACTTGAAGCAAGACTCCGTTATACTCAGGAATACCTAAGCGAAGTGCATGCAGAGATGATGGAGGTCAAGCTCAAGGCCACCACGATGAAACAGAAGATTGAAGATTTCAAGGCGCATGTCGCACAATTCCAGTGGGACTGAAGAATCCTCGAGAAAGATAAATAAATAAAGTTAGAAGTAATGTCTGACCATACGGAACCATGTGGGTGGCGACATTTGTAATAAACTTTTGGAATTTGGATTCACGAAAAATGGTTAAGGATGTACTAAAGGATTGATATGAAAAATGAGATTTATGGATAAACTAGTGCATTTGTCTTTGGTGCCGTAGTACTCCATAAAGCCACAGGATCAATGAAGTAAGAAATGTGTTATTCATGACGGTCCATAGAAGGAAGCTGGACAAAATAAGTTGGAGTTTTGCTTTTGATATGATGGTATGAAGAAACAGAGTACTACTGGAATTAAAGGAGGTGTAACATGAGAGTTACTCCAAGGATGAGTTAAAGCTGCACTAGTGTTGAAGTGGGCCATAACCCACAGGCCCAGGATTTTGAAAAGGAACAGATGTAACCTTGATAAAGGAATCAATTTGGAAGAATCAGAAATCCAATCAGCATATGTTTCGTAGGAGGTTACGCAAAAACCTGAGAGTGGTGAAGTGACGATAGATGTTTTGTTTGGCTTGCAGAAACCATGGATTTACTCGAACCTAGTTCGAGAACAAGAGAAATTCTGCAATGCTTGTGAGTATGCCCAAGTGTTAGAATACTTGATTCACTGTTTACGTATGTGGTACTGATTCAAGTACGGGATGGATTGGCCCCCATACCGAAGACTTCTATCAGGAACTATCATATGTTGATGGAAAATCAGAGAGCCTCAAAAACCTTTGAAGGGTGTCGACGCGATAAGCCATGAAACCATAGAATGGTAGGACGATGGAACCCCTTTACAGGCAACCGTTGCCAATCGTAGGTTATACGGTGAGGTTCAACCCAGACCCGTTTTCTGCAGTAGAAACCATAAATTGTAGACCACCATGAGTATTTCGATAGTTGACTAGAATGGACACGGACCTATCAGCTAAGAAGACCCAATCTCGGAATAACCTTACCAAGATGAAAGGACAAAATAATTGAGGAAAAGCTTATGCCACTACCGAAAGAGCCCAGAGAAGGATTTATCCTTACAATCTGAGAAGACCAACACTGTCAACGATAAGGATGGAGTATATGAGTTTTGATGGAACTGTAACGATGCTTCTAAGGGTGGTAGCACCCGAGACCCCGGAGATGATCGATGGATTTTTGAAGACCCCCAAACCCTAACCTATTTCTTGCTAGCCTCTCCGAATCTCGAGGACGAGATTCATTTTAAGGATGGTAGATTTGTAACATCCCAAAATTCTAAATTTTGGAATGTTATAATAAATAGATAGATTTGTTTGTTTGTTTGAATTGTTGTGTGATTGATTGAGTGAAATTTGAAACTTTTTGAAAGTTAAATGAGAGGGAATAAAAGGACTTTCCCAAACTTTCATTTTTGCTTTCTGATCTCCGTGAATTCAAATATTTCTCATCACAAAACCCTGGAGAGAGGATAACATGACTTCTTCCATTTAAATGAAAAAGGGGTGTTGAAAATATTTGAATTTCATTTGGAAATATTTTCTAATTCATAAACTTCATGCAACTCAGTGATTTTCACGAGCGAAGATAAAATGACTTCTTCAAATTATATGAAATATGAGTTGGGAGTTTCAAAGAATTAAATTCAAAGTTCTTTTGAATTTATTTTCAATTTGGAGTTATTTGAGTTTTATTCAAATTATTTTTCTCCAAAAACAAAATATATGGAAAATAGGGTAACATGATTCCCTACATCAGAAAATTGGAGAGAAATTAATTTGAAGTCATTTTGGTATTTTAAAAATGATTTTTATTGGATTTTATTGGACCAGTAACACTGTGTGAATTATTAGAATTTTTGTGAATTTTATTTGAAGCTAAAATAATGTCCATGTTGTAGAAAATCTTTTTCTGCAAATTTTGATATATTATATGCTTATATAAAAGTTTTAGTCATTTTTTTTTGTTCTCTGAATTTTTTGTTTAAAAAAAAAAAAATACCGCAGCGCCTTGGGCCAAAGGCCCAAGCCGCCAAAACCACCGGCCAGCCACAAGGCCATCACACGCGCCGCACCAAGGGAGCCAGGGAGCCGCTCCTTTTCCTTTTTCCTAATACTAGTAGGATTTGATCCCGTTTCGTTTATTCCGATTTGTTTCTAGATCTTTTCCCTTTTGTTTCCTAATCCTAATCTATTTCTTGTCCCCTACCCCAAGCAAAACCCTCCCTTCCCCAATATAAATACCCAAGCACCCCCCCCCTCTAGCACATCAAATCAACACCTCTCCTCTCCTCTCCTCACCCCACGTCGCTGCGCCGCCTCGCCGGAGTTCGCCGGACCACCGCCGCCATTGCCGCCCCGCCCCACCACCTCCGGCCATCCTAGCCACCCACCGACCCTACCGTCCCTTCCCCGACGCCAGAGGGCCACCGGAGGACGTCACCGGAGCTCCACCAGAACCCCATCATCGGAACTGCTACAGTAAATCCCGACCTACTTTTTTTTCGTTCTGTTTTTTTTTCAGAATAGTTTCAATCTTGTAAAATCCATAGTTAATTATCTACGAGGTATTTTTGAGTGATTCCAACTGCCTTGGATCACAAATTTTATGAAGTTTCTGTTAGTTCAATTGTATTTCATATTGGAGCACTTTAAATTTGTGTTTGTATGAATTTTCTCAAATCACTAGATTTGAGATATTTTGAGTTAGGAATATTATTTTCGACCAATTCTTTTTGCTCCTGGTCTCTAGGACCTTTGTTTATCCAGTAGTATTTAGTATTTTATTTTCAGGTTAATTTAAATTAGGTTTTTAGCAAAACAGTACTGTTTTAGTTATAGTTTTGGTTTAGTCTTTTCTTTATTGTTTTTATTAGTTTCAAATTATTTCTTTTTTTCACTCTTGAAAAATTTAGTTTTGTTTCTGTTAGTCAACAAAAGAAAGTTTTGTTTTTATTTAAAAAAAAAAATTCTTAGTTTTGTATGAAAACTTGTTTAGGTCATAGTTAGTGTTTTATAAAAGCTTTTTATTTGTTTCTTTTTGCAAATAAAATTTTATGGAAAAAAAATACTTTCTGTTAAATTAGTTATTTTTACATTTTATTTTCTGTTAATTTATTAGTTTAGTATTTTAATTGTTGTTAAATTTTTACTTACGGCAAAACTATATTAGATGTTTGTAGCAAAGTCATAGATCTTCGTTAGTAGTTTTTCTTTGTAGTTTTATTTGAAGTTTCTTTTGATTTTTGTTTGAGTTTTATTATCGATTTTCCTTGCTGTTTTGATTTTTATTTCGAGTGCTAAAATTGTTTGCTAGGATGTTTGCTTATGTGAATGCTATGTTTGACTATATAGATTTTAAACGGAGTGACGATTAGTTCTACCAAGTCATTTTCTGACAGCGTTGTTATCTTCATCAAGTATTACCAGGCAAGTTCACTTTGACCATGCTTTTCTTACCTATGTTTTATTGCATTTAGTGTCATCTTCGCAACAATCCCTCCAGTAGTGATATTGAATTCTTGTAGTTGATTAGTATGCATGAGGTAGGAACCCATCACCCTGTTACCAAGCCCGGGACGTTATTTATTTTAATGCTACGCTATAGTAGACGGGGTTTGGTATGAGTGCTCGAGAGTGGTGTGAAGAAGGAGGATTCTACGTCAATGACGACAACTCCATGATGGCATCTGCAAGGACTGCATCTTCAAGGCCTCAAGACTTCAAGACTCAAGACAAGAATTCAATACACACTACTGGGTGAAGGACGGTTGACGGGCACCCTGGAGAAACCAGTGGTTGGCCGGGATGCATGGAGAAGCGCCATGACATCTTGCGGAAAGCTTCACCCAGACTCAAAGAGACGGAAGAATACTTCATGCCCGGAAGCTTACCTGTGCAACCGCAAGTCACTATGGGCTCTGGCTTGGTTGACCTTAGTTGTGACTCTGGCTGAGACGGTGCTAGCAGATGTAGAACTACGGTAGGATTGGATGAGCACCGGACAGTGGTCAGAGGAACTCTTCGGAAGACCATGTTTCGGTCATCTTGTTCTCAAACACCCTGAAGTGCGAGAACGTAAAGAGAGGGATCGAATCTTGCGGGTAAAGTGTACAAACCTCTGCAGAGGGTTTAAACCTAATCGATTAGCCGTGTCCCCGGTTACGGACAATTTGAGCCTCTGGACTTGGATCTATCTCGGAACTCTCAACACTGGACTGATAACTTAATTGTGGGCAACCTATGATGATTTTGGGCTATGAGACATCGGTTGGCGGAACCATGTCATGATAGAAAACTCCATAGTACAGACTTCACTTTTGCCTTTGATGTAGGTAAAATAAAACCAGCTTTTACGCAAACAAAATTCAGATACAGAGCCACAAAGCCATAATGCATATAGTATAGTTTTATCATCTGTTCTTTTTATTGTGATCTTGCCGGTACATTCAATGTACTGACCTACACGGCTGCAACGTATCATGTTGCAGATATTTCCTCGACGAGTAAGAATTACGATACAGGGTTACGGTCTACACTCAACCTGCCGATGGCGTTGATGGGACTCCACACCCGTTTGATTGTTTCCGCTGAGTATTATGAGGTATATATCATTTTACGTTATTTATACATGTGATTGCACTTTGATATATACATTGATGTACTGTGTGTGCCAGCATACTGATCCAGGGATGGCACAGTAACACAGAGGCTTGACCGTCTGAGGTCGGGTCGCTACAGCCGTGCCCGCGGTTATGGGTAGATGGGAATTTGTTAATGTCCGGTTGTAGATAACTTGACACCAGATCCGAATTAAAACGCATCAACCGTGTGTGTAGCCATGATGGTCTCTTTTCGGCGAAGTCCGGGAAGTGAACACGGTTTTGGCTTATGATTGACGTAAGTAGGAGTTCAGGATCACTTGTTGATCATTGCTAGCTTCACGATCGTTCCATTTTCTCTCTTCTCGCTCTTATTTGCGTATGTTAACCACCATATCATGCTTAGTCGCTGCTGCAACCTCACCACTTTACCCCTTCCTTTCCCATTAAGCTTTGCTAGTCTTGATACCCATGGTAATGGGATTGCTGAGTCCTCGTGGCTCACAGATTACTACAACAACAGTTGCAGGTACAGGTTATGCGATGATCATGACGCGAGAGCGATGTTTGCTTGTTTTGGAGTTCTTCTTCTGCTTCTTCTTTGATCAGGGGATAGGTTCCAGGTCAGTAGCCTGGGCTAGCAGGGTGGATGTCGTTTGAGCTTCTGTTTGTGGTTCATCCGTAGTTGGATGTTGTTCTCATGTATGCTATATTGTTGTATTCATGTGTCATTGGATGTTTTGGATGTATCCCCATCTAGTATGTAATGTTAATGTAATGATATCCACCTTGCAAAAGCGTTTCAATATGCGGTTCTATCCTTGGTGGGACCTTCGAGTCTCTTTAGGATAGTATCGCATATTGGGCGTGACAAGGAGGAAGAAGGGCAAGGCTAGCTCGCTTCTCCCCTAGCTGTGGTGTGTGGAATGGTATGGGAACTAAGTTTGGAACACTTTGCATGGGTGTGGTATGGGGGCTTTTATAGGCCAACCCCCCAGGGGTACAATGTTAATATGTCCAGGTGGTAGGTCCCGGCTGTCAGCGTCTGTGGAGGCCAGTTCTCCGCCGGCTGTTGGGGCCCACCTCTGGTGGTCATCGCCGGTTGCCGAGGAACTGGCTGACAGGTGGGGCCTGCCACTTGCGGGCCCCATTGACGGCTCTTACTGTTGCACCGTCTGTGCTGATAGAGGCTGTGTCGGGCGCGCCATGGCTATAGTGCCGCACTGGGCGGGTCAGCGGCCTCCTGGCGGAGTTTACCGTAGCCATGCGGGCCGGGATTCAGGAGAGGCATGGTGCACTGTAGCCATGCCCCAGCTTGTTGCTTGGTCGGGCTCAGACTCCAAGGGAGGAGGTGGGCCGCCTACTAGGGGCCAGCTTGTACCCTTGCCACCTCCTGGAGCGTGCCGCCTTGTGGAGCGCGCCATCTTCTGGAGCACGCCGTCTTCCAAAGACCGGTTGGGTAGCACCAGCCGGCTTTGGAAGCTGGGCATCAGACCTGCCGGCCTGAGGGGCACGGCTTGCCTCGATGTCTTCAAATATTGTTAAGTGTAGATGAGGCTACACGGGCTCCATCCCCCCGACAGTAGTCCTTGAAGTTGGTGAGGTTCTACGGCTTGCAGCCGAAGGGCCTCAGCGGTTTCCCCTTCGAGAGATTTTCTGCCTCTACTCCATCTGGATAGGAGGAGCCAGGTGCTAGGAGCTAGCCGTTGTTGCTGCCAGCCCACACAGGCGACGGGATGTCGCCGTAGGCTGGGGCCCGCCACTACAAGGTCTCAGCCCACACGTAGATCTGTTGTGGCCGAGGCGGTCGATTGTCCTTCTGTGGTGCATTTACTGTGCCTTTACCGCGTGGAATACGCGGGGGCATGCGGGCGTGGGGCACAGTTAATCCCACGCCCCCACGTCGCCTCGGCTTCGCTGAGGCGGCTATAAAGAGGGCGAGGAGGAGAAGGGGAGGAAGAACGCACGTGCACCCCCTCCCACTCTCTCTTCTTCCCTTCGTCGTTGCTATCGCTACGCTGCTTCGAAGCTATAGAAGCGCTGCTGCGACTGCCTCTCCTACATCGCCATCGCCTCACCGCGGCCGCTGCTCCGTCGAAGTAGTTGCTCCGCCGCGGCCACCGCAGTGTCCTTGCTGCCTCGCATCGTCACCACGCCATCCGTCTTCTTCATCACCGAGCTCCTCCTCGCCATCTCCGAGCCATGGCGAAGAGTGGATGGTTGGGCTACAACATCCACGATGACCATATTGACATCCTCCATGCGACGCGGTGGCTTCCCCAGGCCGACAACATGGGTGTGCGCATTCCACCAGAGCGGGAGACCTCGCCGTGGCCAAAGCCCAGTGAGTATGTCGTCTTCTGCACACATTTATTCCCCGGCTTGGGTCCCGGCCAGCAGTTTCTATCGGCTACAACCGTACCACCTCACTCCCAATATGGTGGTGCTCATGGAGGACTTCGTCACCTTCATCAAGGCGTACCTCGGTGTCTTGCCCACGATCGAGCTTTGGGGTAGATTCTTCTACCTCAAGCTGGGCACGGCGGCGAAGGACGAGCCAGCCCAATGCGGAGCATACATCGCCGTGAGGCACTCAGGAGCCGGCCCTCGCTCCTCGGCCATCCCTCTGCATGAGTCGGCCAAGCTCTGGCAGCAAATGTACTTCTATGTCCGGAACCTCCAGCAGGTCGACTACATCAACCTACCGGACTTCGTGCCCGGTCTGCCTGTTGAGCTGCGGGACAACGGGCAGCAGCAGCCGCCCAAGCGCCTACCGGCCAACATCGTCAGCGTCCTCGCCCGACGGTAGGAGATGACGGACCAAGAGGGGCTCAAGCCGGATGACCTACTGGCCGGCTTCGTCATGCGCTGGGTGTCGCTGCTCCAGCTTCAGCCGCACCTCATCAGTGAGATGAGCGGCCGCCGGGATCCCTGCCGGATGTCCACCAAGGAGATGCCAGAGGTGGAGGTGGTCCACCATGTGAACTACTTCTCGAACTACTAGCTCAACGAGGAGGAGTGGCACATTGGCAAGGAGCCCTACATCCCGGCCAACCCTCCTCCAGCGGTAAGTACCCAGTCCGGCTCTTATGTCGTTCTTTTTCTTCTTTCCTGACCAATCGGCCTCGTTGCAGCGCTTCGCGGGCCAAGGATTGCCGACTGCGGACCGGGAGTGGATGTTAGACAGCACGGACAATGATGTGGGCAACCCCGAGCTGGGGGCGGCTGCCATGGAGCAAGGCGGCAATGAGGAGGTTGTCGAGGATATACCCCCGTATAAACCGCCGGATGTATGACCCGGCTAGAGTTTGGCGATTCACCGGCGACCCACTTGGACCTGGCGGTTTAAGATTCATTGGTAATCCGGCAGGCGGGTCAGAGGAGAGACAAGACCCGGTGGCCCAACAGGCGGTTTATGGAAGGTCGGATCACGCTATGGTGGGCCAGTTTAAGAGGAAAGGCATGACGAGTATTTACCTTACAAGGAATTAAGACCGGGACTTGTATCCGGTTTGTATTAGAGATAGACTAGTCCGAATCTTAATAGGACTCCACATGTAACTCGCCCCTTCAACATATATAAGGAGGGGCAGGGCTCCTCAAAGAGAGAGGCAAGAAACAATCTCTAGGGCTAGACACAACTAGAGGAGAGCCGGTTTACGGCGACTCCCTCGTGATGATAATGAGATCTAGCCCCAAACAGCATGTAGGGTTTTTACCGGATGATGTTTCTCGGGGCCCGAAGCTGTCTAAACCCTTGTCTTATGTTGCGTCTCTCGATTTCGCTCAACCCCTCTCAAGCTACCACAAAAATGCGTTGGCCTCGCGACTAAGTCCTCACACTAAGGACATCTGACGTGTTAACTCCACGACAGTTGGCGCCCACCGTGGGGCCTGAGCACGGTGGTGTTGAGTTCTTGGAGGGATCTCTTCCTGGGATTCGAGAAGTTCACAATTTTCCAGATGAAGAAAATATTGCAGCAGAAAGATCTACCTCATCGACGAGCCGTCGAAAGAGCATATTCAGATTAGATTTAGACAAGTTAGGATTCCACAAATCATCACGGCAACCTGTCCAGAGCAAGGTTAAGTCTGTCAAAGTCGTCAAGTTTGTTCTGCGATTCCACGTGCAACGGTTCGAGTCCGAGTTAATCTGGAAACTGTTTCACGCCCCGCGTCGTCACGCGAAGATTATGGTCAACCCGTCGCCCCGAGACTGTTCTGTCTGAAGGCCGCGCCCCGCCGTCACCAGCTTCCGTTCATCTACATAAGCAATCAAGTGCGAGTAGTACTCGAAGATGATTCTGGAACCGCAGTTCATGATCAAGCAAAGAAGCAAACAGAGACAAGAGCATATACACGGACGTGGATGGTCAAACCAATCTTGACCCGGAAAAGGACTTGGACCGTGGTACGAAACTGAACCCTGTTGCGGAGGCCTTCGCCGCTTGAACCTGTTTCCGCCCGTGAGCCACTCCTACGGTCCTGCCGCGGCCGTCTCTGCATCCGCGAGTGGCTGCCTCCATTGGCGAGCCTCCCGCCTATGGAGAAACTGCTGCCGACTGTCTTCAAAAACGGCCATGACTCTGAGCCTGGTAGTCGCCTCGTTGTCCACCTACAACCCGCCTCGTCTCTACTTCCGCGGTTACGACCACGCGCTGAGCCGCCTATTTATGGCCAATCGCCATTGTTCAGAAAGAAAGCTACAAGCTATTGCTCCACAAAAATTGAAGAGATGGATACGTACATAGCATATGCATATCACACCATTAACAAGGCAAAGAAAAGATTCATTGGATAAGATAAGATCGATTGGAACATGCATGCAAGAGCAACCTCGCCTCCAGCTTGTTTGGCCTCAAACCGCCGTCTCCGCCGCCGGCCGTCGTCAACCCTACTGCAGCCACCGCCACTTAGCCGGAGCGGTTGTAAGCCGCCCGCCTCTTCAGCAATTGCCGTCTCTGCGGTAACAGACCGCCTCGTGTAGCCCCCTCGCCCTCACGAAGAATCGTCATTGTCTGCATCCGAGTCCGGCTTTGCCTCTACTTGCGAGTCGACCTGCCGCGTCAAGTCGCCGGATCACTTTCGCTGACCCCCCGTCGTTCCTCCCCGCGCTGCCCGGCCCTCGCCTCCAGCAGCGACATGAGCCTCCTGACGCGCCAAGCCGCCCCTGATCGGTGAGTCGCCGAGATGGCCCGCCGCGTTCCATATTACGGTTGATGGGGTTCACGAGGAAGGAGAAGTTGCGATTGCTGGAGCTGAACCTGTAACTCACGGATGAGGGGAAGGGGCTGCAAGTGCTCCACATCACGAATTTTTTCTGCGGGACAATGTTCACGAGAGGCCTCATGTAGTAGGCGACGAACTTAAAGCCAAACAACAGTTTCTTGGATAGCGTTATGTGGATCAGAGCACAAAGTATGGGTCTACAAAAGGAGATTCACTCACCGCATGTGAGAGTGAAAAGAGCAGAGGAACCACTAGTGATATGTACTCCACGTGAGATCAAGGATAATTTACACTTTGGTTGCTAGCTAGTGCTACTATTGTTACTACAGAAGCACTGGTACTAGTTGGTCCTGAGAACTGCTACGTCCGCTACACGATATTACCAGGTGCTATTTTTCCTATGTATTTTTAATACATATTAATTCGTTCAAAAACAATTACTTTGATTGGTAATATTTTTTTACTCAGGACAATTGTTGTATCACGGATACGGAGCACGCGCCGGCATCATTCTGCACTGGCATTTGCAAGTTGCCGCCCTCGCGGTTCGGTCTACATCAACTCTGCCCGTCTGCGAGGCTGATTGTGCCTGTGATTGACTCGACTGCCCGCGCGGCTTACTGCGCTAGCAATTAACTCGCCCGTCCGTACTGGCTTACAACGCCGCGACCAGTTCATTCGTCTGCTCTCGCGGCCGACTCGCCTGTGGTGATTATCAACTCCGCGGTGGATAATATCTGGCCTAACATGTCAGGTGACATCTATCTACGTCTATTTTTGACACATATTGTTTTTTGTCAAAGAACAATTACTCTGGCTTGCGATGTTTTTGATGCAGGACAATTGTTCACTACATCAACACGATGTGGACGACTCAACCGTCCACGTCGGCTTACAACGCTCGCGGCAGTTTACCTCATCCGCGCCGATGTACAACGCCCGTGGCCGACTCTTGCAGATATATCAACAAATCAGAGTCATGCCTGCCCATACAAGATGTCCAACGGACGTGTGCAAGCCGTTGACCTGTGGTCTGGTTTATTCTAACAAACCTGGAGCGGATCATAATATATTATCAGCCTCCATCAGATGGCTCAATAGTGTTATCACAAATTCATGAACTCCGGGTCATTGGAGGCAAAGATAACCCCTCCCGGAGGCTACTGCCTTATTGGCGAAAATTTAAAAGTCGTCAGAAGAATCTTCCGGTTCAAAACGAAGAATTCTGGCGTAAATTGTGGTTCAAGGGAAATCTGTTCCCCCACAGCTCTGAAGCTCTCAAATCCGGTTTAAGAATTTCCGGTTCAAAAAGGATTAATCTCTCGCAAGTTCGAGTTTAAAAGCTGTTAGAAAATTTCCGGTTTAAGAAGAAGGATTCCGGTTTAAAATCCGGCTCAAGGGGAAACTATCTCAAATCCGGTTCAAAATCCCGGTTCAAGAAGAATTTATCTCTTGCAAAAAGTTAAAGGTTGCCGAAGAGGACCTGCTGCCCTGACGCGCGGTTCAAACATGGGTATCCTGCCTTATGGGCTCATCTTCATATGATCACTTGGGGGCTTCCTGTTCAAACATAGGTGTTTTCACCAAAGAGAACATAGCATTACTACCCTCTTGATCCGGCTATCAAGCCAATATTGTCATGAAAGCACAGCTCTGGTTACTTGGTAATCCGGCTATCATGCCACAACAAAGCTTGGGAGCTTCATACCCAAGGGGCCAAAGAGAGTTTGTTGCCATGCACAGCTCAAACATAGGCACCCAATGAGCACAGCTCATCACGTTACTTGGGGGCTCCTTGTGTCAAATACACAGGAGTTTGAACGGACCCTTGTAACTGGGTATCGACCCACGGCTTGGAAGCCTGGTACATTTACCTAAAACCCCGGGTTAACCTGCCTTCATCAAGTAAGACACTCCTATCCAGGTCATCCTGGCACGGCCCTCCGAACGTTTGACAGTTACTCTCCTTGAGACCCTGCACTTGTCAAAGTTAAAACGGTGATTGGTTAGTTGGAGGTCCATCTTAAAAGGCTTTGTTAAATGGTTCAACTCAGTGGCCTGGCAGCCCACAAAAAGCCTCAAATTTGGGCCTGGCAGCCCCCAAAAAGCCTCGACTACACGGTTTCATTTGAGATTTGGCTGAATTTTATGTTAAACCGATTTTCTTGGCTTGATCAGTCATCTTCTTAGCCCGGTATTCTTTAAACCGGCTTGGTTTGCAACTACACGTTGACATACCTTAATTTTAAACCGGAGTTTCTTAACCCGGCTTGGCGTTGACTCCCTGTCAACCGCCCGGATCATCTGGCGTGAATCATCACCCAGTATGACTTAATCTATGACACGGTTTTATTACAAACCCAACAAAATATGAGGGGAGTTATCATGCTCAAGATTTCGGTTATCACCCTTACTACGAAAAGTTGGTAAACCAATGATGTGATTCAATGTCACAGGTATGATATATTTCATATTTGATTATTCTTAAGTGCAGCCTTGGTTATAAACCTGGGTTATAAGTTGGGCATTATGACCCGTCCGGTGGTAAACCGCCAGGACACTTTAAACTTGTTGTATGCAGAAACAAGTTGTCAGTGCATATAATCCGGTGTTTATTAACCCGTCCTGGCTTTGGACTATAAGTCGCCAGCATATATTTGGATTGCGCCATTAGAATTATGCGCTTATAAATCATTGGGTATATTATTCAAATAGCCAACATGGCTGGATTTCTATTATGGTTATCAATAACCAGTATTATGATTAAGGTTTTCAAAGTCGCTTTAGCGCAATGGCTATCATATTATCAATGGATATGATTTATTCTACAATTGAAGGAATAGTCCCGATTTGCTGCAGGCTTACAACCCGACACTTGGGGGCTACATTATTTAAGTTGAGATTACATCAAATATGCAAGTCTCATGTCGCTGCAAGCATGCACCATGACACTTGGGGGCTAATGCAAAGTCATTGTTTGCTCACCTTATTGAAAACCCGACTCATCACATCGTAATGAGCCGGCCCTTGGGGGCTACCAATTGCTTCTGTCAACAATTCAAGGTACAAAGTTTTTTATCCATTACATTGTCCACTGCTCAGTTGGTAAAGCACAAGGCTCTTAACCGTGTGGACATGGATTCAAGCCCCATGATGGGGGTTACATCGTATGATGTTATTTTTATTGAAGTATATATTAAGTCCCAACTCAATATTATCTTACTGAGTCGGCCATTGGGGGCTACACCGTTGCTGTTCAAAGTTTACATGATTATATTTACAAAGTCCCTGCTCATTATTGCATAATGACCCGGCCCTTGGGGGCTACACTGGTTGAAGTTTTTATGAGCATAAGGCAATTTCAAGTCCCAGGTTGCTGCAAGCATGACAACCTAGCACTTGGGGGCTACATATATGGAGTATTCAGTTTTTACTAGTGACTGAGATGAACAACATGGATTTCTTCAATGTGGCAGTAATTATATGGAAACAAGTCTCAAATCATCACTTTGTTCTGTTCAAGACTTGGGGGCTATAGGTAATATGGATATAAGGGAGAAATATCTTCCAATTTTCAGTATGACCCGGCATCACCAATCATTATGACCCGGTGTCTACAAGAATCATGAACCGGCGTTGGAAACAATCATAACCCAGAATTATCAGTTTTTATAACCCGACAATGGTGGTAATCATAAACCGGCAAGTTTTACATCTTCAAGCCGGCTGGATATCAGTTGAATATTTGAGAGACTAATATTTTTGTCAAGTCAGAGCATTGAAGGCCATTTCAAATGGATTCTTTATTTACAAAATATCTTCTGCAAGCAAATCGAGTATGAAACTGGTCCATTGACTCGGATTTTTTAGAAGGAAGAAATGACAAGGATTTAAGGATGATCAAGTGTCGGTTTACAAGAATATTTAAACCGGAGCACAACCCGACAAATTTGTTCTTGTGTTTATGTTGCAGATCAGTTTAACATGGATGAATCCAAATTAAACTGAGGGCTAATGTCGGGGATATACCCCCGTATAAACCGCCGGATGTATGACCCAGCTAGAGTTTGGCGATTCACCGGCGACCCACTTGGACCTGGTGGTTTAAGATTCATTGGTAATCCGGCAGGCGGGTCAGAGGAGAGACAAGACCCGGTGGCCCAACGGGCGGTTTATGGAAGGTCGGATCACGCTATGGTGGGCCGGTTTAAGAGGAAAGGCATGACGAGTATTTACCTTACAAAGAATTAAGGCCGGGACTTGTATCCGGTTTGTATTAGAGATAGACTAGTCCGAATCTTAATAGGACTCCACATGTAACTCGCCCCTTCAACATATATAAGGAGGGGCAGGGCTCCTCAAAGAGAGAGGCAAGAAACAATCTCTAGGGCTAGACACAACTAGAGGAGAGCCGGTTTACGGCGACTCCCTCATGATGATAATGAGATCTAGCCCCAAACAACATGTAGGGTTTTTACCGGATGATGTTTTCTGGAGCCCGAAGCTGTCTAAACCCTTGTCTTATGTTGCGTCTCTCGATTCCGCTCAACCCCTCTCAAGCTACCACAAAGATGCGTTGGCCTCGCGACTAAGTCCTCACACTAAGGACATCTGACGTGTTAACTCCACGACAGAGGTCGTTGGAGGAGGCGTCACTGGAGCAGGCGGCTCCTCGGGTGGTGGAGGAGGGGGAGTCGGCGAAGTCCGGTCTTGTCCAAACGGCGATGAGGACGTCGAGGAGCAGCGCCGACCTGGCAGGGACGCGGGAATAGGAGTCGGCCCTTCTATGCCGCAGTCAGCTGGTACAACCGGCAGACAAAAGCGTGTCCCGGCTGGGAGGTTGGGCAGCAACCCGGCCAAGAAGGCCAAGCAGGCGGATGCCACCAGGCATCACGAGGCCTAGAAGGTGGTTGTCGCCCGGAAGGGGCCCAAGCCCATGTCGTATATGTTGGGTAAGTGTGCTTGCCGCCCTAACTTCATGTTTTTCTTCTTTCTTGGGGAGTTTTCTTATCTTTGCTCTCTTTTTGAGCAGGACGACCCTCGCCACCACGCGGGCCCCATCCGCCTCGCTGATGGACCCAGTGGGCGGCTCCGAGGACGCTCGGCGCTCGGATCCGACTGTTGCCCTTCGGGAGGCGAAGGTGAGGAATGCATGGGAGGCGCGCGAGGAGCAGTAGGCCGCGAAGAAGGCGCGGGCCGATGCCCAGGCGGAGGAGTGTGGCACCCTGATCCTCTTGGAGGAGGGGCCTTCGCACGTCAGCCCAGGATAACACCTGACACACGACAGGTCGATGATACAACATTCCAGCTACAAGAATATTCATCAAATACATGTGTATATGATTACATCATTGAGGAATACAATTATCTGGCATAGCCCTACGACTATATGGATGGCAGCAGAAATCAATTTAAATGGCGGCGGAAGTCTTGGCTCGGCAGCATCTCACTTAGGCTGGGCTCCATAACTAACAGGACTAGTAAGATTACGGCCTAGCATGACGGAACAAGCAAATAATCTGGGCATGACCTACGAAATTGGCATGACACGCTAGGTCAATACATTGAATGTACTTGCAAGAAAACCAAATACATAACATCCAAACGAACAGATGACAAAGTAAGAACCAAGCATATGCAACAGTCTACTTCGACACCACTTCTAAACACGGCATGATATTAACTAAAATCATAACTCAAACTAAGCATGAACAACATCATAACACCTACTAGCATGGCAATAACATATCATATCAAAACATGGCATAAGCCCAAGCAAAACATGGCATGGCATCATGAAAACTATGCTGAAAATAAACTACCATTTACCTCTCCTGAAGACATATTATCCTTATGCAACAATAACTTACTCTGGCATGGCTCCTCGGAGCAAACTCATGACTTATCGAGACCTCGTCTTGTGATCATATCAACACATCATCGTGACTTCTCATGATTATCCCATAGTCCAAGTCACCACATTATTTATTACATCTTAGTTATAACATTAGTTATTAGCAGATTTATCCTCCATTTCGACCAAGACCCGATAGTGTGACCTACTATCAACTATGCCCATGATCGAGGATGCGGCTATCGATAGATTTAAACACACACACTCTGTAGAGGTAGCACACTTTACCCACACCACATAACCCAAGGCCTTGCTCTCCCATTCGGGTGGACCAACGGCATTCCGACAAAACCGATCTACTGTCCTGACACTCTCCCAGCAACTCCGACCAACTCCCCTTTGGGCTAAGACATGGGTGGCCCCATGCCTACCAAAGGCACAAACGGCCACCGTCGTGGGAAAACAATAACGGTCCCAAACAGGGACATGTGCACATAACCAAACTCATGCTCACAAGGCTTATGTCCGCCTACCTGATCAGGGTAGCGCGCGCCCATAGCCATCCCTAGTTGGAGGAACCAGTGAGAGACATGACAACAGACCGAGCTAGGGCCAGCCATAAAGGAAAATGTGGCTGCACTGGAGAAATCTTGATTTGGTGGCACTATGTCTTGATCCCATCGATGACGGAGGAGGTTTATTATTAAGTCATTGTCGGTGTCAAAACCGGCAGATCTCGGGTAGGGGGTCCCGAACTGTGCGTCTAGGTGGATGGTAACAGGAGACAAGGGACACGATGTTTTTACCCAGGTTCGGGCCCTCACGGTGGAGGTAAAACCCTACTCCTGCTTGATTAATATTGATGATATGGGTAGTACAAGAGTAGATCTACCACGAGATTAGAGAGGCTAAACCCTAGAAGCTAGCCTATGGTATGATTGTTGTTCGTCCTACGGACTAAAACTCTCCGGTTTATATAGACACCGGAGAGGGCTAGGGTTACATAGAGTCGGTTACAATGGGGGGAGATCTTCATATCGTATCGCCAAGCTTGCCTTCCACGCCAAGGAAAGTCCCATCCGGACACGGGACGGAGTCTTCAATCTTGTATCTTCATAGTCCGGGAGTCCGGCCAAAGGTCTTAGTCCGGCCATCCGGACACCCCCTAATCCAGGACTCCCTCAGTAGCCCCTGAACCAGGCTTCAATGACGACGAGTATGGCGTGCAAGTTGTCTTCGGCATTGCAAGGCGGGTTCCTCCTCCGAATATTTCATAGAAGATGTTGAACACCAGGATAGTGTCCGGCTCTGCAAAATAAGTTCCACATTCCACCGTAGAGAGAATAATATTTGCATCAATCGGATCTGCTGACGTATTCCGTAGCATGACGTCACGGTCAGGCCTCCATTCGAATCGTTTTACTGTTCCACATCAGCGCGTTTAGCGAGGCAGTTTCCCTGGCACGTCTTGTCAAAGCAGAGATTGTGTCCCCTTATTCCGGGATTCTCATTAATACGGGCATGGGTAACCCAACCGCGCCATTAACCATGGCGCTTGGGAGATAAGCGAGTTTTACTAGGCCGGCGGGGGCTCGTAGTTTCGGCCGCCCATATAAGGGGATAAGAATCCGCCCTTTCCATTCACGCCTTCTTCCTCCTCTGCTTATCCGCCCCTGCGAGCTCGAGCTCCAGCGCCCAAGCCCGCACTTCCCACCTCAACCTTCTCCAACCATGTCCGGAGCGGGAGGTAGATGGATGGCCTCCTCCGTCACGGAGGGGCAAATCAAGAAACTGAGGAAGGCCGGGTACCTGTCTGACGACATCACGCACCGGCTTCCCGATGCGGGGCAACTCATCCCCACCCCCGGGTCCCACGAGAGGGTTGTTTTTCTTCCCCATTTCCTCCGCGGACTGGGTTTTCCTCTTCACCCATTCGTTCGGGGGCTCATGTTCTACTACATCCTGGACTTCCACGATCTGGCCCCGAACTTCATCCTCAATATCTCGGCGTTTATCATCGTGTGCGAGGCCTTCTTCCGCATCCAGCCTCACTTTGGCCTATGGCTGAAGATCTTCAGCGTCAAGCCGAAGGTTGTGAAAGGCCGACAAGCAGAGTGCGGAGGCGCTATGGTGGGCAAGATGGCCAACGTCACTTGGCTCGAGGGTGCCTTCGTGGAAACCATCAAAGGGTGGCAATCGGGGTGGTTCTACATCACCGAGCCACGTGACCCTAAGTGGGCAGCGGCCCCCGAATTTCGATCCGGCATCCCCACCCGGCTCACATCTTGGAAAGAGACGGGCCTGTCGTGGGGTAATCCGGAAGAGGTGACCGAACTCCAAACCTGCGTCCGAGACCTGGTGACCAAGAAGGTCAAGCTTGTCAACGTAATCCAGGTCATGCTCTTCCGCCGAATCCTCCCGTGTCAACGACGAGACTTCAATTTGTGGGAGTTCGACCCGGCCCAGCACCAGACTCTATCCCGTCTCTTCGAAACGAAGCACGAGGACGCCTGGAAGGTGCTTTTCAAGAGTTTCAAGGTCTCCCGTCCCGTCACCGAGGATCGCGGGTTCTGCGCCAAACGTCAAGCCTCTGAAGTAAGCTTACATTTAGTCCCTTACAGGACACCCGAATTTCATAGTGTGACTCTATGTGGGATCTAAACTCCCGTTCCTTTGACAGGACTGGAAGAGGACATCCGGACAGTTTGACTGTCCGGCCCCTTTGCCCAAAGGCCCAGCAGACGCACGCTTGGCGAAGCTACTGGTTTCGGCACCTCACGTGGTGCCGGAGAAGAAGGCCAAGGAGAAGGCCACAGGGACCCGAAAGAGTTCCTGGCGCCCGGTGGTGTCGGATTCATCGCCCGACGACCCCAAAGCACCCTCCGCCTCGGAGGACGAGGAGGAGGAAGAGGAAGAAGAAGAAGAAGAAGAAGCCTATCCCCCTCCCGCGAGGGGAGGAAAGAAAAGGAAGGCCGCCCCAACTGGGGAGGCCGGAGGGTCCAAGAAGGGGAAGACCCCTCTGCCGGACTACGCCTCGGATGCCGAGGACGGCGGGGAGGAATGGCCACCCAGGGTCAACCCCTAGCAAAATCGTAAGTATCCGGATATCTGAATAACTTATGGCGCTCCTCTGATGCATGGTTCCTTCTGATGCTGAATTTAATGATGCAGTCCGCCCCGGGCTCAGCTCGGCGATTCGTCAAGTGGATCCCTGGACTCGTTGGATGTGAATAGCGCTTCACTTTCGACGACCTCCTCCCCTCTCCCTACAGACGACGCTGAGGTGGAGTCCCAAAAGGGGCAAAACTAGGAGGAGGTGGTCTTGGAGGCGCCACAAGGCGACCTCCCAGACTCCAGGACCAAAGGGGGTAAAGCTCCGGAGGGATCTATGTCCGGCCCCGGGCCGGGCACTGCTCCGGAACCGTCGATGGTTCTGGATCCCGACAGGCGACGCCTTCATAAGAAAGGTAAGCCTACGACGCCGGTGACCTCCGTCCATCCGGAGGCGCCGGCCAATTTACTGGAGGCGCTTAACGGTGCTTCCATCAATGAGGAACACCGCACTATCATGAGTGCGGTGATTCAGAAGGTTCAGTCCGCCAAGAGCGGGCTGACGGAAGCCTGTACAAGCCTGTTAACAGGCTTTGAGGTATGTGTTCAAAAACATATAAAAATGTTACCGCATAGACAGTAGCCCCTGATGCTCAGTTCGGCATTCGGAAAGAAAAGTCGAGCTGGGGATCTAAAAAGATATACGCAGGAGTCTAATAGAAATGTGTCAATATGGGAATGCAGGCTGCGCTGCTGACCTCTTCCGCACTTACTGCGGAGGTCAATGCATTGAAGGAAAGCCTCGAGCGGTCCGAGAGCGAGCTCGGCCGTGCCAAGAAGCAGCTCGAGAATAAAGAGGGTACATAGTACCGCCTGTAAATGTATATAGAAATACTTGGTTGGAAATAATCACAGGACCAACGTAAATGTTGCAGGAGCCACGACCGAGGTGGCAACCCTGAAGGAGGCGGTCTCCAAGGCTGAAAAGAGTGTGGCCTTGGAGTGCACTGAGCGAGAGAAGCAGGAGGCGCGGGTGGCGGAGGTGCGGCAAGAGCTCCAGGCTCTCGAGGAAAAACACGAGAGTTTGGACCGTGACTCTAAGACTCGAGAGTCCGAGCTTTCCTTGGCTCTTGAGAGTGCCAAGACCGCTAAGGCCGAAGCCCAGAAGGCCCTTCAGGAGATCGAGGCGATGAAGAAGATAGCGGCGGGTAAGGCATTCTTTATGCAAAGCAAGAATATAAAAGTAAATTATCTGTTACTTACCCGAATCCGGAGCTCTCCAGTAGCATTCACCGATCTGCCCCGTAGTGTGTCTAATGCTGCCGCATTCTACCGAGCCGAAGAGGGGAGCTCGACGGAGAAGGTGTTCTGGTTTCAATATGGTGAGGCCAGACATCCAATGCCCCTGAGTGACCAGCTGAAGCAGCTGGCCGAGCTCCACAAGGTGGCCGAACATGCTATGAAGAGCCTCATAGTTTGGCTATGGCCTGGGGAAGCCATGCCTGGGAGCTACTTCGGTCTGGTGCGACGGCTGGTGGATGCTTGTCCGTGGATTGAGGTCATCAAGCGCTCCGTCTACATTGAAGGTGCCCGTCGGGCCCTTGCCCGTGCTAAAGTGCACTGGGCAAGCTGGACGCTGAGAAGCTTTTGACGGATGCGCCACCGCCGGGCAAGGAGTACCGTACGCCCGAGATGTATTATAAGGGTGTCCTGAAGGGTGCCCGCCGTATAGCGGATGAGTGCTCCAAAGATGTAATTTTTGAGTAGACTCGCATTTGTTATCCTGTACGCTGAAAACTTTGTTCATGTGCGTTAAGCAACGCTTGTTAATTTAAAATATTACCTTCTGTGCGGCCGTTTATCAAATCTAAGAGATGCAAGTCGTCGACTTCGACCCCCATGCCACGAGTGCTGGGGTGTTCGGGATAAACCTGAGCGCTCTTGTTCCCATCCTTGGGTCCATCTAGGGAGGTGCTCAGCACAACGAACCAGGCCGTCGGACTTATGATGCTTTATCACTCTCACTTAGCCATAGAATTCTATAATTTTAAATTTCGGCGAAGCCCCTAGTATTCGGAAGACTGAGTTCGGGGCGCTATCCACGCCTAGGCCGGATAAGTCCGGTTCCTCGCTCTAAGCGGCATAAGTCTTTAAGGACTCGTAAAACCTCGGGAACAGCGACCGGTCTCTCGCACTATCATGACAGTCAGTTTTAGCTTTCTCTACTGAGGTGTTAACACAGCTCAACTGGGGCACAATCGCAGTAGTTCTCCCAGCGCTACCTTAGCCAACATTGTGGAACGTAAACTACCAAAACATGGGAGCCGGGCAAACCCAACTATTGACCAAAGACATGATTCGGAACCGATGCATATAGTGCTATAAGTTCGGGGTGCCGCACTCATGAGAGTGTTCGGTCTTCTCACACCATGTTATGGGGTGTTTTAAGCCCCTGGTGTATTGTCCGTACCAAAGTGTACGGTTGCAAAATGTCATGACTGAACATATTTGTATATAAAAAATAGAGAAGTACAATAATAGATAAGAGCTATATATTGTTTATTAAAAAGGGCTGCTGCGAAAGCAGAACGATACAAGGAGTGCGATAAGCAAGAGATGGGATTATTTGACATGTTCCCCTCCAGGGGCAAGCTGCGGGATTGTAAGTAAAACAGGTATTAAGCTCGTTATAGAGACCACCTAGACGTTTGACGTGGCTTGCTCTCTCCCTAGCTGTTGCATCGTGTGTTCGGCGAGTGTATTGCCGGACAGGCCTTCTGAATAGTTGGGTCCTGAAAGTGTGTAAGAAGGAAAACGACAAAATAGGGAGCCCCTTAGTGCGGTTGAGCCGCATTCTGGGCGTGCCGTAGTTGTGCCCCTCCCCTTATGCCCATGGTATCTCTAAGGCGTAATTATGTACGCGTGGTACCAGTATCGCCATTTGGTGGGGGCTAGGGCTGGGGCCGCACTGCTATGCTTGCTCGAAATGTGCCAGCCGGATTTGTTGTAGGTTACTTCGGGCTCGCTTGACGTTGTCCGGACGTTTGACACCTGGATTGGAGAACTGCCTTGAGAGGCTACTCTGTACTTCCGCCGCCAGGGCCGCCGTGTGCTCCTCCGTTCGGAGAGAGCGTTCGGTGTTTCCGTTTACCGTGATGACTTAGCGAGGTCCTGGCATCTTGAGCTTGAGATATGCGTAGTGCGGCACCGCATTGAATTTTTGCAAATGCGGTTTGTCCAAGTAGGGCGTGATAGCCGCTGCGGAATGGGACTATGTCGAAGATTAACTCTTCTCTCCGGAAGTTATCCGGGGATCCGAAGTCCACTTCGAGTGTAACCGAGCCTGTGCAGCTGACCTCTACACCTGGTATGACGCCTTTGAAGGTTGTCTTTGTGGGTTTAATCCTTGAAGGATCGATGCCCGTTTTTTGCACTGTGTCGTGATAAAGCAGGCTCAGGCTGCTGCCGCCGTCCATTAGGACTCTGGTAAGGTGAAATCCGTCGATAATTGGGTCTAGGACTAATGCGGCGAATCCGCCGTGACGGATGCTTGTGGGGTGGTCCATTCGACCGAAGGTGATCGGGCAGGAGGACCATGGGTTGAACTTTGGGGTGACTGGCTCCAATGAATAGACGTACCTGAGAGCACGCTTCCGCTCCCTTTTGGGGATCTGGGTTGCGTATATCATGTTCACTGTCCAAACTTGCGGGGGGAATCCCTTCTGTCCTTTGTTGTTCGGCGGCCGGTGCCCCTCCTCGTCATCGCTATGTAGCCCCTTGTCTCTGGTTTTGGCACTTAACTTGCCTGCCTACTTGAACACCCAACAATCCCTGTTGGTGTGATTGGCTGGCTGTGGGGGGGTGCCGTGTATCTGGCACGAGCGGTCGAGTATTCGGTCTAAGCTGGATGGGCCCGGAGGGTTTCTTTTGAATGTCTTCTTCCGCTGACCGGGTTTAGAGCCTCTGAATCCGGCATTGACTGCCGTATCTTCAGTATTGTCGCCGGTAATGCGGCGCTTATGCTTGTTGCGGTGTGACCTGCCGTTGTTGTCCTTGGTATCCGAATTGCCGGGGCTCTTGGTTATGTTATTGCTACGAGCTAGCCAGCTGTCTTCTCCCGCACAAAAGCGGGTCATGAGTGTCGTGAGGGCTGCCATAGATTTGGGCTTTTCCTGTCCTAGGTGCCGGGCAAGCCATTCGTCTCGGATGTTGTGCCTGAAGGCTGCAAGGCCTCGGCGTCCGGACAGTCGACTATTTGGTTTTTCTTGGTTAGGAACCGTGTCCAGAATTGTCTGGCCGATTCCTCTGGCTGCTGGATTATGTGGCTTAGGTCATCGGCGTTTGGTGGTCGCACATAAGTGCCCTGGAAGTTGTCAAGGAATGCGGATTCCAGGTCCTCCCAACAACTAATTGACTCTGCTGGCAGGCTGTTAAGCCAATGTCGAGCTGGTCCTTTAAGCTTGAGCAGGAGATATTTGATGGCGTGTAGATCATCACCACGGGCCATGTGGATATGAAGGAGATAATCCTCGATCCATACCGCAGGATCTGTTGTGCCATCGTATGATTCGATGTTTACGGGTTTGAAGCCCTCGGGGATTTGATGATCCATTACTTCGCCTGTGAAGCATAGTGGGTGTGCGACGCCCCTATACTGGGCTATATCACGACGCAGCTCGGATGAGCTTGGTCTGTTGTATTCGGCCGGGACGTACTTATTATGTCCAGCGTGACGGTTAGCGTCACGTGAAGCGGGGCGCCCATGCGATCCGTAGATCGATCTTGTTTGCCTTGCCTTATTATCCAAGATGTCTCGCAGGTCTATTGCGTCTCCCCGTACTCTGGTATGTTTTGAGCGGTGCTGGGGTGTGGCTTGGGTCGAGGGCCTGAAGGCCTCTCTATCGCGGCCATTGGGTGGCCGATCGGGCGCATCGTTTGCTGGTGATGTAGGTTTAGTTGCTTCCTCCTCAAGTTGGGGTAGCAGCCTGCGCTTTGGGTAGCTCTTGGAGGGGTGTTCTAGTTTATACTCTTCGGCCGCCAGGACTTCGGTCCATCTGTGGGCTAGCAAGTCTTGGTCAGCTCTAAGCTGCTGCTGTTTCTTCTTGAGGCTGCTTGCTGTAGCCACAAGCCTGCGTTTGAAACGCTCTTGTTCGATGGGATCCTCTGGCACGACGAATTCGTCGTCGTCGAGGCTTGCCTCGTCTTCGGAGGGAGGCATATAATTGCCGTCCTCAACCTCTCTGTCGGCCGCTCTCTCATGAGGGCTGGCTCCTTCGTCCTCCTGCATGGAATCCTGCTGGAGGGGGTTGTCTTCGGTACTGTCCGGCGTGTTGTTATCTCCGGTGTCGGCATCGCCGTTTTTGCTTTGGCGGGACTTAGAGTGGCGCCGCTGACGTCGGCGCTTGGGTTGCTTCTTGGAGGGATCATTCTCCATTTTTTCCTCGCCATCCCCCGCTTTAGGGGTGTCCACCATGTATATGTCGTATGACGAGGTGGCTTTCCAGTTCCCTATAGGTGCTGGTTCTTGATCGTATCCTTCATCGGCATCCATGCCATCGATGTCTTCTGATTAAATGTCGAGCATGTTGGTTAAATCGTCGACAGTGGCTACGAAGTGGGTGGTGGGTGGGCCTCGAATTTCTTCATCGTCCGTATCCCAACCATGCTGGCCGTAGTTCAGCCAGGGCTTTCCTGACAAAGAGAGAGACTTTAGTGAATTCAGGATATCGCCAAAAGGCGAGTGCTGAAAGACGTCCGCGGCGGTGAATTCCATAACCAGAGCCCAATCGGGCTCGATCGGAAGAGGTGCGGGATATACGGAGTCCGGAGCGGAGTCCGGCACCTTGGATTCACAGGCCCTGCGAAGGACTAATCCGGTATCCGACTCTATAGCCGTAGATATTGCGGCTTCCGGGGTGGCGTCCAACCGTCCATCCCCGACTGGCGCAGTGGGCTCCAAGCTAATGGTAGGAGCGGACACCTGACCGATGCTCTGAGTGTTGTCTGGCGGCAGAGCTAAATCGTGCCCATCGTGACAGTGCGGCGTGCCCGGTCGTGGCTCGAATCCATCGAAGATCAAGTCCCCGCGGATGTCGTCTGTGTAATTCAAGCTTCCAAACCTGACCTGATGGCCAGGGGCGTAGCTTTCGATCTGCTCCAGATGGCCGAACGAGTTTGCCCGCAGTGCGAAGCCGCCGAATACGAAGATCTGTCCGGGGAGAAAAGTCTCACCCTGGACCGCATCATGATTGATGATCGAAGAAGCCATCGGGCCTAAAGGCGAAGACACAGAGGAACTCTCAATGAAAGCACCAATGTCGGTGTCAAAACCAGCGGATCTCTATTAGGGGGTCCCAAACTGTGCGTCTAGGCGGATGGTAACAGGAGACAAGGGACACGATGTTTTTACCAAGGTTCGGGCCCTCATGGTGGAGGTAAAACCCTACTCCTTCTTGATTAATATTGATGATATGGGTAGTACAAGAGTAGATCTACCACGAGATCAGAGAGGCTAATCCCTAGAAGCTAGCCTATGGTATGATTGTTGTTCGTCCTACGGACTAAAACTCTCCGGTTTATATAGACATCGGAGAGGGATAGGGTTACATAGAGTCGGTTACAATGGGGGGATATCTTCATATCGTATCGCCAAGCTTGCCTTCCACGCCAAGGAAAGTCCCATCCGGACACGGAACGGAGTCTTCAATCTTGTATCTTCATAGTCCGGGAGTCCGGCCAAAGGTCTTAGACCGGCCATCCGAACACCCCCTAATCCAGGAGTCCCTCAGTCATGTTATTAACTTCTCCACCATCATCAACATTATGAGAATATTTAACAAGGATGCAACAATGAACATGCAGCAAACAAATGCATTAACAAATATCAATCTTCTCAAGTGAATAGTTATAGCATAAGAAACATGACAATACCGGTTACTAGCTTATCAATGGTGTAACAAAATCAGAATAGCATCAATACTACTGGCATGAACCTAACCAAAACACAGGTATGATATTATCAACAACAATATAACTAGCATGGCAAATGCTATCATGAAAGGCAAGTATGGCGTGGCAAGCAGTATTAACATATAGCACAACTGAAATAACGGCAGACAAAACAGACAGAACTACTGCAACTAAGCAAACACACGAGGTACCAACAAAGTCGACATGCAAGTTCGGGGCTCATGATAAGAGGTTGGCTTGCCTGGGGTCGAGGAATACTCCGGGAATGAGTGTGGCCAACTTGCGGAAAAATGTGCGGGAGAACGGTTCTCTCTCAAAGGGGCTTAATTAGGGCAAGGTCAAAATGGGCATTTTAAGAATCTGCAAACATCAAGAAAATAGTCCCATCAAAAAGAGCTCGATGAACAGAGAACATGAGCGTTGGAATCACCTCAAACGGACTTACGGTTGCAAATTGTGGCCATTCACTTTTTAGGCAGAAAAGTGGCTTAAACAGTGAACGTTCACAATTTAACCTTTTCAGTGGGCGGGGCTGAAAAACAGAAAGCACACTTGAGAAAATACGTTTCCAGAGAATAAAAAGCATAGCAATACGTTTTCAATTACCAGAAAACGTACTACTGTGAATATGTCTTCGAAGAAATAAAAGCGCACTACCGGAGGGGTGCGTCTCCACTTACACTGACGTGACGGCTCCGGTCTATGACGGGTGGGGTCGTGCGTGTCGGATTTCGGGTTCGGAAAAACCCTTAAGGTTCGAACTCTGTTGTGCGCATGAAGATCTTCTCCCTACCGATCCACGCCCACAACCTCGCCACGATTCTAAGCTAATCAGATGAACAACACAAGGGACGCGAGATTTATACTGGTTCAGGCCACCATTGTGTTGTAATACCCTACTCCAGTGTGTGGTGTGTGGATTGCCTCTTGGGCTGATGTTGAACACTACAAGGGGAAGAACAATCTTGTGAGGAGAGGTGTTCTTGTGCTGGTGTGGTGAGTATGAACTGAATCTCGATGAACCGACCCCTTGCTATGGTGGTGGCTAGCCCTATTTATAGAGGCCTTGGTCCTCTTCCCAAATATTGAGCGGGAAGGGATTCCACAATGGCGGGATTTGAAGGGGGGCAACCAGTACAACCTATCCTGACTAAAGGTGGTCTTCGACTGCCAAAGGCACTGGCGATGACGCCGTCTTGGGCTCCACGGTGACCTCCGTCCTGCTATCCTGCTGGTCTTGGTCTTGTTGCACCAATATGGAAAACTTTGCTTGATGCCTCGGTACTCCGTGCCTGCGCTTGCCCCCTTTGCACTAAAGAGGAAACGAGGACACTGCGTAGTCTGGCGCCCGCCTGGCCTTGATCATCATGGCTTGCATCATGAGTACCTCGCGAGGACCCTTGCCTTGATCTCTCCGCCTCCTTGCGAGCCTGCCTGGTGAGGCCGCCCCTGAGGAGGCCTTGCGTCATCCGCCCCGCGAGGCTTGGCCCCTCGCGAGGGTCTTGAACTTGGGTTGAAGAAGATGGGCCATACTGGGCCGCTGCTGAGCCATGCCGCAGGCCGCATGCAGGCATGTCTGGATACCCACATATCCAGGATGCCGACAGTAGCTCTCGTGCCCAAGGCGCGCTCGCACTTGGCTTAGCAGTGAAGCCAAAGGGCAAGTGCGGAGCACCGCGGGCCCCAATAGCCTGCGGCCTTGGCTGACGCGTGGTGACTTGATTGGACGTGGGCGTTTCCGCTTCCCCACGCTGCCCTGGCAACTGCCCGATTTGACGAGTGCCTGCTTTATGCAAAAGTGGTCATCATTACCTGTGATCGTGGAGGCCGGCGGTTAGCCTCCCTTGGGTTATAAATGAGGAGGGGTGGAAGCCCCCTTTGCACATCTCTTCTTGCCCCGCCTGCTTCTCCCCCCTCCTTGTTCCGGTTGCCTGCAGCGTCCCATGGCGCGCGTGAAGAGGTTCTTGGCTGCGGAAAAAGGGAAGGCCCACCAGGAAGGGGCAGACTCTTCCCCGCCCAAGCGCGGCCGTGGCCGCCCTCGCAAGCTTCCCGCGACTCCCATCGGGACTCCTCGTGGTCATGGTTGTGGCCCTTCGTGCAGCGGTGGCTGCCTGTATCAAGGCAGCCTAGGAGGTAGAGGTGGACGCGCCGTGGCTGCGCCCCCCGGCCGCTCTTCCATTCGGCAGAGGCGCTGCCGGAGTTTGTTGTTTGGTCAGTCAACCCGGCCGGCAACTGGCTCCAGCTCCCTCGCTTCTTCGCTGACAAACTGCCGGCCGCTCGCCCCGGCGGGCTTTGGCTGTAGGCAGACGGCTGCTGCAGCCGGGCCTCATGGGTTGCGGTGCAGATCTTCGTCGCTGGGAACATGGCCCTGGCCAGGGGCTGGCAGGATTTCGCCCGCGCGCGTGGCGTGGGACGGCGATGCACCGTCCACTTCAAGTTCGATAGCGTCGCGACCCTCTATGTGAGGGTGTTCAGAGAGGACGGTCGCCGTGTTGGGTGCTACCATGAAGATGATGATGGCGACGAGGTGCTTGGCCTCGGCGATGGTCGGGACGAGGGAGAAGGTGAACCTGCCCCTGGCGGTGCCCGCAGCTCGCCGAGCTTCAGGGGCTCCTTCTCTGGTGCCAGCTCCTCCAGCGGTGGCCGCGATCAGCCTCCACATCGTCGAGCCTGCTTCGAGGGTGGTAGCGGGGCGTCCCGTCGCTGCGCCCCAGTGAAGTGCGAGGCGGAGTCTGATTGAGCTCGGGAGGCCAATGCGGATCCCTCCTCCCGAGCCGTTGCACGACGCGTGCCGTCTTTATTTTGTTTTTCTCTTTTTCCTGCATCGAGAGAGAGAGAGAAGTATGGAGCCTCGTGGGGGCGTGCAACAGACCATGATCCCCAATTATCGTGCTATATTTATCGCCCCTGTGCTGTGTTATTGTGTTGTTGTTATGTGCTTGTGTGTAAGAACAACTTAGCTCAGGATGTTTGCAGTAGTTTTCGCCTCACGAGGTACTCGCTCGAGCCCTCTCCGGGCGTCTTAAGATCTGCAAAGATTAGTTGGGAGAATATCTCCCGGATCTTGGTTGTGAGGGTTGTCGGCTCAGGCCCGGCGCCTTGTGTCATGATGCCCGAGGGGCACAGACCGGGAGGGGTGCTCCCGCTGTGAACCTGAACGAAGGCCTCGCGAAAACTAGGAGAGAGAAAGGGGGGCTCACGAGGGCGCCCGCGCAGCCCCCTCGCGAGGTTGCGAGCGAGAGGGAGAGAGAGCCAAAAAAAAGCCGAAAACAGGGGCAAGGGCAGAATACGGCGAATAACACTAGAGGCAACTTCAATGAAGGTTCAAACAAGGGAGAACAAGCCAACTGTGGAAAGCAAATGAAAAGCCGCGTCCGGCACCTAGCCTAGTCTTGGACGTCTTCTCACCAGCGTGGAGCTAAGTGCTTCCACCGGGCGTAGGCGGGAGCCCCCAAGGCCCAAGGGCAGCACTCCGGAGACTCCGGGGCGTGTACAGCCCCAACTCATTATTACGTGAGAGTGTCACGGGCGGCGAGCTTCACAGGCACCGGGCCTTCTTCACATGCACTGGGCCTTTTTAGGGAGGCGAGCTTCACAGGCACTGGGCCTTCTTTACAGGCACTGGGCCTTTTTAGGGTGGCGAGCTTCACAGGCACCGGGCCTTGTTCACAGGCACTGGGCCTTTTTAGGGCGGCAAGCTTCACAGGCACCAGGCCTTCTTCACAGGCACTGTGCCTTTTTAGGGCTACGAGCTTCACAGGCACCGGGCCTTCTTCATAGGCACTGGGCCTTTTTAGGGCGGCAAGCTTCACAGGCACCGGGCCTTCTTCACAGGCACTGGGCCTTTTTAGGGGTAGAACTTCTGGAGGTGCTGAATGTTCCATGCGTTTGGGATGGGCACACCCTCCTGAGTCTCCAGGCATGCGGAGCCAGGCCTGGAAACGTGGACAACCTTGAACGGGCCCTCCCACATGGGCGAGAGCTTGTGCAGCCCTTCCCTGGAGAGCACCCACCTGAGCATGAGGTCACCTACCTCGAGAGTCCTGGGGAGAATGTTGCGGCAATGATACCGCCGCAGTGCCTACTGCTATCTTGCTGCTCGTAGAGCTGCTTCTCGATGGTGCTCCTCCCCCAACACTAGGTCCATCCCCCGCATGGCGTCCTGCTGCGCTTCACGGAACGCTAGGACCCGCGCGGAGCGACGCCTCACCTCGTGATGGAGGACCGCCTCTGCACCGTAGACAAGGAAGAATGGGGTCTCGCCAGTAGACTTGGTGGTGGTGGTGCGGATGGACCACAGCACGGACTGGAGCTCGTCATACCAACCCCTGCCGCAGGCTTCAAGCTTTTTCTTGAAGGTCCTGGTTTTGAGGCCTTTCAGGATCTCTGCGTTGGCGCGCTCGGCTTGGCCGTTACTCCGGGGGTGTGCCACCAAAGCATAACATATCTGCGTTCCAAGGTTAGCACAATATGTTTTAAAGAGATTGCTGGTGAACTGCGAACCGTTGTCGGTGATGATGCGATTAGGGACCCCGAACCAGCTCACGAGGCCCTTGATGAACTTGACTGCTGAACCAGGTGGGATGGTGCGGACGACCTCCACCTCTGCCAACTTGGTGAACTTGTCAATTGCGACGTAGAGGTAGCGGTAGCCCCCTGGCGCCCGAGGGAACGGGCCCAAGATATACAGCCCCCAGACCGCAAACGGCCACGAGAGTGGGATGGTCTGCAGGCCCTAAGTTGGCTGATGTATCTGCTTGGCATGGAATTGGCAGGCTTTGCAGGCCTTCACCAGCTCGATTGCGTCATTGAGTGACGTAGGCCAGTAGAACCCGCTGCGAAACGCCTTGCCGACGAGGGTCCGCGATGACGAGTGGTGTCCACAATCTCCACCGTGTATGTCAGACAGCAACTCCGTCCCCTGTCCCCTTGAGATGCAACGCAAGGAAACATCATTTGGCTGCTTCCGGTAGAGCTCTCTGTCTTGTATGCAGTAGGCTGTGGCCTGCCGGGCCACGCGTGCCGCGTCCTCCTCTTTCTCTGGTAGCATCCCCTGCATCAGGTAGCTCTTGAATTCTGTGGTCCAGCATCCCTCCTGAGGCTCCATCGCCAGGAGCAAGCATGCTCCCAAGGTCGGCCATAGGCCGGGGGTCCTGTGGCAGGTGGTTGTGGGATTTCCTCCAGAGGTTGCGCTGTGCTTGATAGTGAAGGTGTTGCCGATGGCTTGAAGACCCATTCCTCGAAAACTCCAGGCTCCTGAGGCAACCGCCTGGACGCCCTTTTGGCAATGTCATCAGCCTCTTGATTGGTGTCGTGGGGCACGTGCTGCAGCTCCAGCCCCCAGAACTATTTTTCCATCCTGCGCACCTCCACAAGGTATGCCTCCATATGCTAATCCTTCGGTTCGTACACCTTGTTAGAGAAGCTGACGAGGAGCTGCGAATCACCCTTGATGGTGAGGCTCTTCACTCCCATAGCTGCTGCAGCCTTAAGCCCGCTATGAGGCCTTCGTATTCTGCTATGTTGTTGGAGACCTTCTCGCCATGCTGAAAATAGAGTTGTGCGGCATAATAGAGCTTGTCCTGAGTGGGGGATATGAGCACTGCGCCAGCCCCTTTGCCGTTCCGTGAGAATTCTCTGTCAAAGTACATGACCAAACCGTCCGGCACCTCACTTCCTGGGGAAAGTGATCGGTCTTCGCCTGCTTCGAGCCCTGGCGCCTGTGTCCATTCTGCCACGAAATCTGCAAGTGCGGCTCCCTTGACCACCCTGGTTGTGCTGAATTCCAACTGAAACGCTTGTAACTCGATGTTTCATTCAGCGACCCTTCCAGCGGAGTTGGGGCACCTGAGTACCCTTTCCAATGGGTTGGAAGAGACGACCTTCATGGAGTGACCTTGAAAGTAGTGCTGCAGTTTCCGCGAGGCCACCTATAATGCGATCAAGAGTTTCTGAGGCATTGAGTATCGCGCCCTTGCATCCCGCAGCACCGTGCTGGCGAAGTACACCGGATGCTCGATGAGGGTGGGTGTGCTGACGGGGTCCGTGCCCTCCGGAGGGTCAGGCGCCTCCTGAGGCGACGGAGCCCCCAGCACCTGGCCGACTGGTGAGGCCTCTACAGCCCTGGGGCGTCCTCCCATTGAGGCTGGTTTCCATCTGTTGAGGCCCTGGTCTTTGTCGGTGTCAAAAGCGGCGGATCTCAGGTAGGGGGTCCCGAATTGTGCATCTAAGGCTAATGGTTACAGGAGGCTGGGGACACGATGTTTACCCAGGTTCGGGCCCTCTCGATGGAGGTAATACCCTACTTCTTGCTTGATTGATCTTGATGATATGAGTATTACAAGAGTTGATCTACCACGAGATCATAGAGGCTAAACCCTAGGAGCTAGCCTATGATTATGATTGTTCTCGTCCTACGGACTAAACCCTCCAGTTTATATAGACACCAGAGGTGGCTAGGGTTACACAGAGTCGGTTACAGAGAAGGAGATCTAACATCCGAATCTCCAAGCTTGCCTTCCACGCAAAGGAGAGTCCCATCCAGACACGAGACGAAGTCTTCAATCTTGTATCTTCATAGTCCAATTGTCAGGCCAAAGTATATAGTCTGGCTGTCCGGATACCCCCTAATCTAGGACTCCCTCAGTAGCCCCTGAACCAGGCTTCAATGACGATGAGTCCGGTGCACAGATTGTCTTCGGCATTGCAAGGCGGGTTCCATCTCTGAATACTCCAAAGTAGATTTCGAACACTTATATCGTGTCCGGCTCTGCAAGACAAATTTCACATACCACCGTGGAGAGAACAATATTCCACAAATCTAATCTACTGACAACTTTAGATAACGTGACATCACACCTTGGTCGGGTCTTTATTCGAACCGTTTTCTCACAACCAGCCACCACACATATTGCGAGGCAGTTTCCTCGGCACGTCTTGTCAAAGCAGAGATTGTGTCCCCTTATCACGGGATTCTCATTGATGCGGGTATGGCTAACCCAACTGCGCCATTTAACGTGGCGCTTGGAAAATAAGCAATTTTAACAGGCAAGTGGGGAGGTGCATAGTTTTCGCCGCCTCTATAAAGAGACAAGGATCCCCCATTTTTACCCACGCCTTCTTCCTCCCTTGCTCATCCATTCTCGCACTCTCGATCCCCAGCGCCCAAGTTCTCACCTTCTCCGTAGGACCATTCGCAACATGTCCAGAGCGGGAGGCAAGTGGATGGCCTCCTCCGTCACGGAGGAGGACATTACCAAGCTTCGGGCGGCCGGATACCTAGCCGCAAACGTCGCGCACAGGCTTCCAGCGGAGGGACAGATCACCCCCACCCCAAAGTCTCGGGAAAGAGTAG
The DNA here is from genome assembly GCF_002162155.2 of Triticum dicoccoides. Classification (NCBI taxonomy): domain Eukaryota; kingdom Viridiplantae; phylum Streptophyta; class Magnoliopsida; order Poales; family Poaceae; genus Triticum; species Triticum dicoccoides. The sequence goes on from NC_041381.1 coordinate 141,077,361, forward strand.
TGTTCCTCTCTCATTTCGTCCGCGGACTAGGATTTCCACTTCACCTATTCGTCCGCGGGCTCATGTTTTACTATGGGCTAGATTTTCATGATCTAGCTCCAAATTTCGTCCTCAACATCTCAGTGTTTATCGTCATGTGCCAGGCCTTCCTCCGCATCAAGCCCCACTTCGGCCTGTGGCTACAAATCTTCTGCGTGAAGCTGAAGATCCTGAGCAGCCAGTAAGCGGAGTGCGGAGGCGCCATGGTGGGCAGAATGCCCAACGTTACCTGGTTTGACGGCTCCTTCGTGGAGACCGTGGAAGGGTGGCAATTGGGGTGGTTCTATATCACCGAGCCGTGCGATGCAAACTGGGCGGCCGCCCCCAAATTCCGATCCGGCATCCCCATGCGGCTCACCTCCTGGGAAAAGAAGAGCCTGGCCTAGGGCGAACCTGCGGAGCTGACCGGACTCCAGAACTGCATCAAAAACATGATTGACAAGAAGATCAAGATCGTCAACATGGTCCAGGTCATGCTCGTCTGCTGGATCTTCCCGTATGCTGAACACCAGATGTTGCGAGAGCTTTTCGACATGACGCATAAGGACGTTTGGAAGGTGCTGTTCAAGGCTGGCGAAGTTCCTCCGCCCGCTTCCGAGGATCGCGGACTCAGCGCCATGCGACTCACTAATCCGGTAAGTTCTCTGAACATCACAAGATGTACCTTTCCCAACATATTCGTGGGAGGATTTTAAGTCACCATGCTTATCCAAACAGGATTACATGGCGACGGCGAAGCGGATCGACTGTCCGGCTCCGCTGCCGGAAGATCCAGCAACTGCACTCCTGACGGAGATGCTGGTTCCGGTGCCTTACAAGGTGTCGGAGAAGAAGGCCAAAAAGAAGGCCACGGGGACCAGGAAGGGTCTCCGGCGCAAGGTTGCACCGGACGCATAGTCCAAAGACGATGAGACGCGCTCCTCCCACGAAGGGGAGGAGAAGAAGAGGAAGGCCGCTATCGGTGTCAAAACTGGCGGATCCCGGGTAGGGGGTCCCGAACTGTGCATCTAAGGCTAATGGTAACAGGAGGCTGGGGACACAATGTTTTCCTAGGTTTGGGCCCTCTCAATGGAGGTAATACCCTACTTCCTGCTTGATTGATCTTGATGATATGAGTATTACAACAGTTGATCTACCATGAGATCAGAGAGGCTAAACCCTAGAAGCTAGCCTATGGTATGATTGTTGATGTGTCCTACGGACTAAACCCTCCGGTTTATATAGACATCGGAGGGGGCTCGGGTTACACAGGGTCGGTTTACAGAGGAGGAGATCTACATCCGAATCGCTACGCTTGCCTTCCACGCCAAGGAGAGTCCCATCCGGACACGGGACGAAGTCTTCTATCTTGTATCTTCATAGTCCAACAGTCCAGCTAAAGTACATAGTCCGGCTGTCCGGATACCCCCTTATCCAGGACTCCCTCAGTAGCCCCTGAACCAGGCTTCAATGACGATGAGTCTGATGCGCAGATTGTCTTTGGCATTGCAAGGCGGGTTCTTCTCCAAATCTGGTGCACCAGTCGTGGCGAATAGTTGCCGGCCTCCCACTAAGGTTGTACTCCTCGGCTTCTGTGCTTCCATAATGGCCATATCCACGTGTCGATCGAAGGCGAGGGGCCGGGGTATTTTTGCATTTGACACCCTAATCCCGTAGATGAACCGTCTATTTGAGGAGACGGGGATCTTCAGATCCAAATCACACCATCTTCCCCCAAGCAAGTATTCAGTAGAGCGCGCCCAAAAGAGGCCATCCTATCATGACCGGTCGCCGCGACGCTGCTCGCCGCTCCCCCAGCTCAAAGCCAGGGGATTGGGAAAAGTGTTCCATCCCTCATAGCCGCCTAATGGAGTTGCAGACCAAAGGGTTTCTTCCGCCCGCATACATGGTCCCTGTCCGATCCGGACCAGCAACCTATAATGGCAGGGGGCAAGTAGAGAGATTCCCCAACCCTTCTCTGGGGGAGCGGGTATGCCTTATCCCATATCTGCTAAGAGGCGTCGGGTTTCCAATCCACCCATTCCTCCGCAGGCTCCTGGAGTTTTACAGTCTCCAGTTGCATAATCTTACCCCCGCCTCCATACTGCATATTGCAGGCTACGTTGCCCTCTGCGAGCTGTTCCTTGGCTGCGAAGCTCATTTTGAGCTATGGAAGAGGTTATTTTTCCTCGTCCCCTGTAACCAGGAGGGATCTATATATCAAGTGGGTGGAGCCAAAATATGGCGCATCGCCCAGACCAGATACCTGTCCGGTACTCCAAAGAAGGCGTCCGAAGACTGGCCCTCGGAGTGGTTTTATGTTGATGACGTTCCCCTTCCGGACCCATTCCGGACAGACCTTCCTGAGTTCACTAATACTCCGCTGAAGAAACGCCAAAGCTGGCGCCCTCGGATTCCCCAGGAGGAAGAAAACAGGGAAGTCTTCTGTCTGATGAGCCAGATACAAACCCTGACCAAATAAGGATTGACAACAATTCAAGTCATGTCAATATGTATTATAAGAGGAGTGCAGCCACTTCAATATAGGGGAAAACCCATGTGGCAATTCAATGGAGAAGACGATGCCTCCGGTTGCGGTCGCAAAGGTCCGGACTCCGCCACGTCTTTGGCGTGGACACTATCCAAATTGTACAAGGGAGAAGAAGAGGAGTTCCTCCGCATTAAACCGTGGGATGGATTTTCCATGTACAACCCCTGAAGCTGGGTAAGTTGTTATTTGTTATTCGACTCTACTCGTTCTTACCTTCTTGACCACAATTATTTACCTTGCTGTTTCAAAATAGGAACTAATGAAGGCCGTGAAAGAGTTCAATAGCCCCTCTCCGCAGCCAGAGGATCCCGGCCGGGCTCTCGACCCCGGACTTGAAGAAGATTCGGACATATCCATGGAGTTCGTCGACGGGACTTTTTATTAGGAAAGCAGTGGCGGCTCTTTAGTGGCCATCATCGTGGATTATCCCGGACTTCTTCCCGTGTCGCATGCAAGTAATGTCGGGGCTTCAACCTTCCGAAAGGATTCCTTAGTTTTGCCGTACCTTATGATCACATGCCGTGTTTTACAGAAACGGCGGTCGGGACACCGTGCGGAACCCGCGGGGGCATCTCAGCAAGAGGCGCCTAGACAAAGTAGGCTCAAAAGGTAGGCGGTCAGGAGCGGTACGCAGGCGCAGAGGTATTCATTGAACTTGCCCCATGATTTATTTAGTCGATTTGTAGAGAAGTGACAACTTTAATTACGTCCTGTCAGGAAACGCCGGACTGTGTCCGGGGATCCTACCGGCCATGCCTCCAGCAGCCGGATTCCTAGACCGGATTCCCAGGCAGAGGCTGATCTGGGGACAGTGCTAAACTGTCCTCCTGCGGAGGATACAGATATGCTTTCCGCCATAAATTCAGGAGTGGAGAGCGCCATGAATCACCGGCGCCAACGGGTCGTACTCCGTGGTGGTATTTTTTCTGAAGAGGCGTTCAACGCCTTCAATTCCAGACACGCCTATATTCATGCTGCTCAAGATGGACTTGCCAGAGCAACGGACCAGTATGTGAAGGATATACGGGTAAGAGAATTTTAATAAGTATGTGTAGTAGTAGCCCCTGAGACTTGAAATAGTTGGCACAACTGATTTAAGGATCATTAAATGCATAGGTTCTTGTAGAGAAGAATGCCCAGTTGTCTCAAGAGCTGGAGGAGTGTAAGGCTCAAATGAAGGCTAATATAGCCGAACAAGAGGTATCCAAAATGATTTCTTCTGGTAATGATTATTTTACCAGTTTGTGTGTTCAGCATGGTGTATAAATCTGACGAAATATTCGGCAGATAATCCTGGAGGAAATCCGGAGGCTGTGTGAGGTAATGAGCTGCATCTTCGAAGTCAACTAAAGGCAGGCGAACGTTTGCGGACGCAGTCTATTCAGGCGAAGAATAAGCTGCAAGATGCTAATCTCCAACTGAGCATCGAATTAAAAGAAGTTCGGGCTCAGCTCGCGAATTCCGTGAAGGAAAACCGGAGGCTTTGATGCGGCATTTATAGTAAGTGCTTTGAACGAACTGTAGTATAGTTCAGCGAGGAAGCATATTGACAGAGTTATGTCTGCAGGTATGTTGACGGGACGCCCTGAAGAGGAGATGCCCTGGTCTGCAGGCGATATGCTGCAAGAGCTTTCACAACTGCACGAACGAGCTCGGCAAGTGATGCAGGCTATTGCCCAGGCTTAGTGGCCGTCCGCTTCCTTGCCAGGAGGCATGGGCGAACTTGTAGAGATGCTCAAAGGAGCATGGCGGCGCTTCCGACTATGGAAGATATCAGCTTGCCGGCAAGGTGTGAGAGAAGCTTGGGCCATGGTGAAGACGCGGTACGCCAAGGCTGACCCGAACCATATGGCCGAAGTCGGACCGGCCGGGCCAGATGGACAAGAGATACCAGTTAGTTTAGTATATGACCAAGTAGCATTAGCTGCAAAGTATTCCCAGCAGGATTGTAAGCTAGATAGTCTATTGGATGTTATAGAGGAAGAGCACGGCCAGTCTATATGATTATGTAATTTAGAACGGACTCATGTACTCCCTATCCGGATTGAAAATCATTTGTCATGGCGGACCTTTTCGCTTCAGGCCCCGGATCCGACAGCTCGGGGTGTATCCGAATACCCACACAGTAATGAAAAATCGGGGCATGCGTGGAAACTAGGGATAGGGGTCATAAGTGCTTGAACAGACAAGTACCCAACTAGTTATGTTATATTACATGGATAGTAAGAAACATCTTCCAGAGAGAATAGTTCCGTTAGGGGTTCCTTTCTCTGGGTACGCATGCATCGATGTGCATGTCAGAACTGCGAGCAAAAGCACAGGAAACAAAACATCTGGGTATTTTCATTGTTAGGAACGAGAACATCTTTTGTTCACCGACCGAATATTCCCTTAAGAACGCTAGCTTTCGGCTTCACCCAGTCTGAGGTACACATCCGGCTCAACCGGCAGTAACAATCGCAGAGGTGCTCCCCTTATGCCCTAGCCAAATTAACGGGAACGTAGGGCATAAATACAAGAGCCAGGCAACCCAGCATGGCCAAAACTTAAGTCATTCGATGCATATAATGGTGAAGAAAAGGCACATATGGAAAGAAGAATGCATATGTGGCTTGGCAAGAAGCCATTAAAGTAATTATATATATAGCTTCCGAATAGGAAGCCCCCAGGTATAGTGTGTGCGCATAATGTGGCCAGAGTGCTCAGGGCATCCGCACAGTTTTAAGGCTATATATATATATAAAAGGAAAAGGGGGCGAGAAAGGAGGAAAAATGTAACACCCACGATGCGGCTATATCTCCCACGTGTCGAAGCACGACTTAGAGGCATAACCGCATTGTGGTTTTGTCGCAAGAAGGGTCATCTTCACACAATCCCATGTAATGAACAAGAATGGGATAAAGAGTTGGCTTACAATCGCCACTTCACACAATGAACATATAATAAATCATACATCATACAAAGTACACACATATAGTCCGACTACGGACGAAGCCAAAAGAAAAGAAGATAACCCAACTGCTAGATCCCCGATCGTCCCAACTGGGCTCCACTACTGATCAACATGAAACGAAACATAGCAACAACTAAGATCTTCGTTGAGCTCCCATCTGAGCTCGGTTGCATCACCTGTACTGGTATCATCGGCACCTGCAACTGTTGTGATAGTATCTGGTGAGTCACGAGGACTCAGCAATCTCAAAACCCGCGAGATCAAGACTATCACTACTAGAAAAACCGCTACTAATGGCGCACCTAATTTGGCCATTAATGGCGCATCACCGGTGCGCCATTACTAGCACGCCATTAGTAATTTTTACTAATGGCGCACCAGTGGTACTAATGGCGCACCACTGGTGCGCCATTAGTATAGGCCACGGTGCGCCATTAGTATGCCTCCCAGGGGCCATGTATACCCAGGTGCTTTGGATACTAATGGCGCACCACAACTGGATGCGCCATTAGTAACCGCGGCATACTAATGGCGCACTGTCCTGTGATGCGCCATTAGTGATGCGCCATTTTGAATCTAGATCTGGATCGTGATTTTTTGCCCATTTTTTGCTCGTTTTTTTTGCTTGTTTTTTGGCACGACAATATTCTCAAATTTTGTTCCTGTTTTTGGATCTTGTTGCCATGGTCTTTTGCCGGAGAGGAGTTCGCCGGAGAGGAGGAGGAGGAGGTCGCTGGAGAGGAGGAAGGAGAAACCATGAGGGGATGGGAGGAGCTCACCGGAGAGGAGGGAGGAGGAGCTCACCGGAGAGGAGGGAGGA
>NC_041381.1:141083937-141084484 GCF_002162155.2 Triticum dicoccoides
ACCATGAGGGGAGGGGAGGGGAGGGGAGGGGAGGAGGGAGGAGGGTGGAGGAGGTCGCCGGAGAGGAGGAGGAGGTCACCGGAGAGGAGAAGTATGGTGGAGGAGAGAAGGGAAGATGAAATGAAGAGAGGAGGAGAGGACCAGCCATATATACGACATACTAATGGCGCACCGCGGGCAGGTGCGCCATTAGTAACTTTTTTTTTGATTTATTTTGAATTTTGAAGGCGGGAAGATACTAATGGCGCACCACGGGCAGGTGCGCCATTAGTAATTGTTTTTTTATTTTTTTGACTTATTTTGAATTTTGAAGGAGGGAACATACTAATGGCGCACCATGGTCAGGTGCGCCATTAGTAACTTTTTTTATTTTTTTGACTTATTTTGAATTTTGAGGGCGGGAAGATAGTAATGGCGCACCATGGGTAGGTGCGCCATTAGTAAGTTTGAATTTTTTTGATTTTTTTGCCTCTCTAGATCTTAAAAGCCCCGTGTCTTTTTTTCTGTTAGGTTTTTGAGGATGTAACTTTTCGAGTAGATGATTTTT
>NC_041381.1:141084875-141092711 GCF_002162155.2 Triticum dicoccoides
GTGGGAGTGGTGCGCCATTACTAGTTCAACTAGTAATGGCGCACCACTCCCACGGTGCGCCATTAGTAGTTTTGAACAAAATTTTAAAAAAAATATTTTTACTAATGGCGCACCGTGGATGTGGTGCGCCATTAGTATTTGGACACTAATGGCACACCAACACATGGTGCGCCATTAGTATATTGTAATGGCGCACCACATGTCTGGTACGCCATTAGTGTCAATTCCATCTATAGCCCTTTTCCTAGTAGTGTATTTAAGCTTATGAGTAGGATGGGGTAAAGTGGTGAGGTTGCAGCAGCGACTAAGCATATATGGTGGCTGACATACGCAAATAAGAGCAAGAAGAGAGCAAGCGGAACGGTCGTGAAGCTAGCAATGATCAACAAGTGATCCTGAACTCCTACTTACGTCAAACATAACCCAAAACCGTGTTCACTTCCCGGACTCTGCCGAAAAGAGACCATCATGGCTACACACGCGGTTGATGTATTTTAAAGAGGTCAAGTGTCAAGTTATCTACAACCAGACATTAACAAATTCCCATCTGCCTCATAACCACGGGCACGGCTTTCGAAAGATTAAATACCCTGCAGGGGTGTCCCAACTTAGCCCATCACAAGGTCTCACGGTCAACGAAGGAATAGACCTTCTCCCGGGAAGACCCGATCAGTCTCGGAATCCCGGTTCGCAAAATTTTTTGACAATGGTAAAACAAGACCAGCAAAGCCGCCCGATGCACTGACAAATCCCGATAGGAGCTGCACATATCTCATTCTCAGGGCAACACCGGATGAGACTAGCTACGAGTAAAACCAGCCCTCAAGTTTCCCCAAGGTGGCCCCGCAGGCAGCTTAGTTCGGACCAACACTCGAAGGAGCACTGGCCCGGGGATGGGGGTTAAAATAAAGATGAACCTTGAGTCTGCAGAACCCAAGGGAAAAAGGCTTGTCCGGTTTAATGAGGCATGGCATGGCAAGGCACACAAACAATACTACAAGTTAACTGGAGCTCAATATGCAACGAGTTGCATATTGATTGAACACCACATCAATATTTAGTTCGCTCTCGATTAGGAACACAACAATATTAAATGTTATTAAACATGGCAAAAGGGGTGAAGCATGAGCAAACCACCTAGCTAGGCAATTTTAAATGAGGCCGGAAACAACAAACAACCATTCCGGAAAATCCCCACATGTTATTTAGTAGGTTAATGCAAACACAATTTTAAACATTTTAATTGTCGTTATCATGATGCGGATGACATATGCAAGTTTTATGTAATTTTTATGAAAATGTTGACATGAGCATGATACGAGGCATTTGGTCACCATGGCGGAACAAAAGGGGTGCCATGGCAACGATAACGAAAAGGATGCCACGGCAACGATAACGAAAATGGTGCCACGGCAGCATATCCAAAAATGGTGCCACGACAACATATCGGTTCCGATAGCTCATGGAGGTACCGGTGCAAAAGGAAGTGAGCGTGAGCGAGTCATGCAAGATGGTGGGGTGATCCTGGCTTCCGGGTTCCCACAGGTTAGTGGCATGGAAACGAGTGACAATTCGAACACGGTGAAAATGGTGCATCTCATTCAACACATGCATTAGGTCACGGGCGTCGTCTCGGCATTATACCTTCGAAGCGTGCGTTTTCGGAGCGGTTCGAGTCGTCGAGGGAAGTAGTCGTTCATGGGCCATAGTGGAGGTAGACATTCATGGGTCGTCGTGGGAAGTAGTTGTACACGGCATAGTGGAAGTCGTTGTTCACGTGGCGACGGTAGTTGTACACGTTTTCGTAGATGTTCAGGTCGACGGTAGTGGTACATGCGACGTCGGGGTACTTGTCGGTCCGGTCTTGGCGGTGTAGATGTACACGTTCCGTAGACGAACATGGATGTCGTGGTACTTGGCGTTACTGTGGCCTCCAGGTACTTGCCGAAAACCACATCGGAGGTAGTCGAACCGATCTGAAGACGAACTTGGTGCCAAGGTCGAACTTGCCAGTCTGGATGAATCTAAAGGTGCATCGAGGGACTTGCAAGGATCTGCCTCGGGAGGTCACCGGGGACCGCTCGAGCTAGTGGATGCTGGCGTAGGATGTAGGGGTGCGGCATGGAGCTTGACGGCGGGGCTCCGGGCTCCTGGTGGAGCTCCTGGTGGTCGCCACCAACGGAGAAGGCGGCAAGGGGCGAGGGGGACCGGGCGCAGGGAGCACCACTCCCTGGCTCGATGCGGAGGAGGCGACGGCGCGGACCTGTGGGGCTCCGGTGGCTGGCTGGACCAGGAGTCGAGGCGGCGCATCTCCTGCTCGGTGCGGAGGACGACGGCTGTGGGCGCCATGGTGGGCTCGCGGTGGAGGGAGGGAAGGAGCCGCGCGAGGGAAGAGGTTGGGCGCGCGGCGCTCGCGCGCAGGGGCGACGGGGCCGCCGGATTGGAGCTTGAGGCGGCGGTGCTGTGGAGGTCCTGGTGTGGCGCAAGGAAGGAGAGGCCGGCGCGATTGATGCGGGCGCCATGAGAGGCGCGCTCGAGAGGAGGGGAGGTCGAGGGCTGCGCGGTGGGAGATGGGGATCGGGTGAAGGGGCTGGGCGCTGCGTGGGAACGAGGGGAGAGAGCGCTGGGCTCTCCCTGTCGATGCGGTGTAGGGACGGGGCGAGGGTGCGAGGGGATCGAGGGCTGCACGTGGTGGCGCTCAGAGGGAGCGAGGGGAGGAAGAGATATGCGTGGGATTGGGCTAGGGTTAGGCACGGCTGGGCCTTAGAGGCCGGCCCAGATGGATACAAGTGGCGGCTGGGCTGCGGATGAGCCTAGATGGCCTGCTGGGCTGCAAGGCTTCTTCCTCCTCTTCTTTAACTCTTATTTTCTAAAACAGAAAATAACAAAGAAGAAAAGAAGAAGGAAGGAGGTGTTGGGGAAGAAGTTGGACATGGGGATTATTTTCCCGAACTCGCAAAAATGTGCTTGTTCTGAGAAAAATAAAAGAGGCATGCTTGAAAGATTTAAATCCAAAACCATTTGAATTTAATTCAAATGGGTTTGCACTAGGACTTGGTAAAAGGAAGGTCCAAAAATGTTCGGATTTTTTGTGGAGCTCTGGAAAATGACGAAATAATATATGGGCAAGGTTGGAGACCAAGAAATGAGATAACAAAGGCATGGAGAATTATTTGCAAGTGTGTTATGGTGATTTCCGAAATAAAGAAATATAGCTCCCTAATATTGGAGGATATGTTATAAAGAGAAGTCACCATGTGAGTTCCCTCGGTTTAAGTAGATCAAAAGATCTATGCAATTTATTTAAAGGAGTTACAAAATTAAATGGCATGATGGAATGATGACGTGATGCAATGCACACGATGCAGAGATGAATGCACGAACCAAACAAAATCACACAACGAATCTTGGAAACCATGGAAGGCATCTGAAGCTCCGGTCTTGGGGCGTTACAACACTCCACCACTACGAGAGGATCTCGTCCCGAGATATAGAATGGCACCAGAGAGAAACGGAAGAGGAAGAGAGGAGGTAAAACTAAGTTGCTTCTTTGACAAAAGAGTGAAACCAAAGAACCTTGAGAAGTTGAAAAGTTGAGAGAAAGAACACAACGGAGTTGAACACAATTGAGAGCACTGCGGTAGAAAAATAGAAAGAAGGAACAAGGAAGAACAAATTCGGACAACACTCCGGTTGGAAAGAGACGCATGACTTGATAAGATGAAAATAACTTGAAGAGATGACATGACACTCCAGTTAGATGGATAAGCATAAAAAGAACATTATCCTCAATACGAGAGGATGAGTGAAGAGAGCAACATCACAATGCATTCGGAAGAAAGAATAGAAGATAGATCATTGGAATAACAGAATGGAGGAGAAAATGCCAACTTCTGCCACAAATGAGCTTGGAAAGCATCCTTCCAAGAAGGTTATAACGGAGTTGTTGGAAACCAACAACGAAACGAATAAGCTTGTAGTGGGCTTATGGAAAACATCTCAACACTTGAGGTGAAATTCTGCCACTAACGAAAAACAATTGCTTGCTTGAGATCAACGAAGAGATGAAAAACCTCTTTCACCGAGAAGGAAAGGAGAAAACTTGGATCATTGGTAAGCACCACAAATAGCAACATTCCCAATGGAAGGCTTTAGGTGAAATATGACACAAGATAACTTCAAGAAAGAGATTGATGGATTTAAAATACCTCATTCTTGACAACATGTGAATCATGAAACATGAAGGAAAATTGTCAAGAATGATATAACCGAGAAAACATGGAACTCCAGAAAAGAAAAGATGAAGCATCTCGAACCGAGAAATGTGACATGATGAACAATCTCCGAAAGAAGGAATTAATCACTTGGATGAAACAAGAATAAGAATTATGTTATGCATATTCTTCATCAATTTAATTTGATGACAAGCAACGGATTTGGCATACTACTTATTCTCGTAGAAAGAATTAAGAGAGACATAGCGTAAACCTGAGAAGGTATTGATGGAACCACCGGTGGAATTTGGAAACAACGAATGAGTTGATACAATAACAACGGAAGAGGAATGTTGAAAGAACCACCGTAAGAATTGAAAATGAAAGCAGCAAAGGCACAATTCATCGGGAAGAATTGGAAAACAAATGAAGATACGTGAGTGGATTTAGATACATGAGAACGAAGAGATCATGAGCTGACTAAAGAGTATACTTGAACGATCCACCGGTAAGATTTGGAGAACAATAGCTACACGCTGAGAAAGAAGAATTATGACATGATGGCCTTCGAAGGAAAGAAATGGAAACAACTCATGAAATGCTCCGGATGGGTGAAAAGAATTCTCACAATCGAAAACAATTATGAGAGGATGGCATCACGCTAGAACCATGAATCTTCAAGAGAACGGACAAGATTTAGGAGAAATCCTTCTTCGGTCTGCACATGCTGAGAATGATGACGAGAACCACCATGAATTGTTGAGACACTCCATAATAAAGAATAGAAAGGTTGAATCAATGATGAAAGAATTTGAAAGATCTTGGAGAGAGACATTTGACTGATGATAATTCATGCTTACATCAAACTTTGAAATGAATTTGGGAATAACTCTGGGAGAATTAGAAGAGTCAGGTAAGATCCTGGGAAAAGACCTGTGGGTTAGGGACCACTCAAAAGGAAAACACCGTTGAATGATTGATTGAAAGGGGAGGATTGCGCCGGTTGAATTAAATGGCTTGAATGAGATAACAACCTCAAAATAACTTGAACTGATTGAGAATGGAAACATGAATCTTCCGAGATATCTTCAGCACTCCGAATAAGAATAGAGAGAGGTGAACAATTATGAGAGGCACCGGCATGGGATAGCATTTGAACGAGGATAAGGATATGATCAACACCGAAAGCTTGAGGTAAATCCACCGGAGAAGAAAAAAAACGAAGAATGACGAACTTGAAACTCCTGGCCGACTTCGTGATAATCACCGGGTAAGAACATTGATTGAAAAGAATGGAGAAACTTCACATCCATAAGATGGATACTTGATTAAGATATCTGAGTCCTTGAAAAAAAGGGTGGGAGGGTGGGAAAAACAAAGGCAACTTGGGGCAGATGAAACAAATACCGTTGAGAAAACTTAGAATTGATCTCAGAAATGTTGAAATGTTCGGATCCACTTGAACAGAAGCACACCGGTTGAAAAAGAATTAACATGATGACCTCCATGATCAAGAAGGATTAGTATTCACATAGCAATATGAGAACACCGTTTATGAAAGGTATGGATTCAACATTTGACTTGGAAGCAACTCGAATACCACAAATAAAACAAAATAAAGGATTTGGCTTGCAGAATAAGCCGGAACAAACATATGATAGAGATTTCGTCTGAAGTTTTCGTGGTGGGGCCCACACGGGCTCGAGTGTACAGCACCATCATGTACAAGGCAGTGTACATGATATATGAAGTGTCCCCGAACCAGCTTAGCCAAGGGTTCTTTAAGACACAACGAGACCACTGTAAAAACGACCGTGGAAAGGCGGACCACTAGACGTCGAACCCCAATCTCATATCATGCATCTGTCGAAAAGATATTCTAGGAGCTACATGAATTCCCACCTATAAAACTCCCGAAACTTTCTGGTTATGCAATCTGGTGTTGGGGATACAGGGGAAGCAATATATATCTCACCCAAAACTAACAATTCCTACATCCAAGCTGTATCCATCCGTCAACACATAACCAAGGAACCTTCGGAAATCGTGTACCTCATCCTTCGAAAAGCATCTGTTATACGAGTTATGGCAATACTCTCAAGCTCACCCCAGTACTGGGTTATCGAGGTTATCTCACCAACAACTGCATAAAAGAGATTTTCGATGTCGGCAAAGCTCAGGTATTCCAGAACTGCAACGATAAAATTGTGACGACAACACCTCGGAGCTCAACTCCCCGGGTCAAAGCCACATAATAGACAGGAGGCACCAAGAACAATGTTCTCGTCACAAAACCATCGAAACGATTCCAAGATACCCGCGTGATCCTAAAAAAATTTAGTGAAATTTGAGGAGAGGAAAGTCAAAACATCTACGTCAGGAGACCTCACTAGAGCGACGAAGGGACTGAGGAGTAAAAAGAATCCTACTCTCCGATATATATAATCCTAAGACTCAAAAAAAATTTGTTCTAGACTCAACAACGCCAGCAAACAATCAAGCAGGGGGTTCCTAAGTCGGGGATGGCTCTGATTACCAACTTGTAACACCCACGATGCGGCTATATCTCCCACGTGTCGAAGCACGACTTAGAGGCATAACCGCATTGTGGTTTTGTCGCAAGAAGGGTCATCTTCACACAATCCCATGTAATGAACAAGAATGGGATAAAGAGTTGTCTTACAATCGCCACTTCACACAATGAACATATAATAAATCATACATCATACAGAGTACACACATATAGTCCGACTACGGACGAAGCCAAAAGAAAAGAAGATAACCCAACTGCTATATCCCCGATCGTCCCAACTGGGCTCCACTACTGATCAACATGAAACGAAACATAGCAACAACTAAGATCTTCGTTGAGCTCCCATCTGAGCTCGGTTGCATCACCTGTACTGGTATCATCGGCACCTGCAACTGTTGTGATAGTATCTGGTGAGTCACAAGGACTCAGCAATCTCAAAACCCGCGAGATCAAGACTATTTAAGCTTATGAGTAGGAAGGGGTAAAGTGGTGAGGTTGCAACAGCGACTGAGCATATATGGTGGCTGACATACGCAAATAAGAGCGAGAAGAGAGAAAGCGGAACGGTCGTGAAGCTAGCAATGATCAAGAAGTGATCGTGAACTCCTACTTACGTCAAACATAACCCAAAACCGTGTTGACTTCCGGACTCCGCCGAAAAGAGACCATCACGGCTACACACGCGGTTGATGTATTTTAAAGAGGTCAAGTGTCAAGTTGTCTACAACCGGACATTAACAAATTCCCATCTGCCTCATAACCGCGGGCATGGCTTTCGAAAGATTAAATACCCTACAGGGGTGTCCCAACTTAGCCCATCACAAGCTCTCACGGTCAACGAAGGAATAGACCTTCTCCCGGGAAGACCCGATCAGCCTCGGAATCCCGGTTCGCAAAACATTTCTACAATGGTAAAACAAGACCAGCAAAGCCGCCCGATGCACCGACAAATCCCGATAGGAGCTGCACATATCTCGTTCTCAGGGCAACACCGGATGAGACTAGCCACGAGTAAAACCAGCCCTCAAGTTTCCCCAAGGTGGCCCCGCAGGCAGCTCAGTTCGGACCAACACTCGAAGGAGCACTGGC
>NC_041381.1:141092924-141118943 GCF_002162155.2 Triticum dicoccoides
CCTTGAGTCTGCAGAACCCAAGGGAAAAAGGCTTAGGTGGCAAATGGTAAAACCAAGGTTGGGCCTTGCTGGAGGAGTTTTATTCAAAGCAAACTGTCAAGGGGGTCCCATAAATCACCCAACCGTGTAAGGAACGCAAAATCCGGGAACATAATACCGATATGACGGAAACTAGGGCGGCAAGAGTGGAACAAAACACCAGGCATAAGGCCGAGTCTTCCACCCTTTACCAAGTATATAGATGCATTAATTAAATAAGAGATATTGTGATATCCCAACATAATCCTGTCCATCATGGAGCAATCTTCAACTTCACCTGCAACTAACAATGCTATAAGAAGGGCTGTGCAAAGCGGTAACATAGCCAAACAACGGTTTGCATAGGAAAGGTGTCAAAGGTTAGAGGCTGACATGGCAATATGGGAGGCATGGTAAACAAGTGATGGGTAGCGCAGCACAGCGATAGAACGAAGCAACTAGCAAGCAAAGATAGAAGTGATATGAAGGGTAATGGTCATCTTGCCTGAAATCCCGATAGGAAGAAGAACGAGTCCATGAAGAAGACAAACGGACGTAGTCGAACGAGTCCTCACAACTCCGGAATGAAACCGAAGCTAACGAGAGAAGCAACTGGAATGAAGCAAACAACATGGTAAACACACAAGCATAATCATGGCATGATGCACAACCAAATATGATGCATGTCCGGTTTAATGAGGCATGGCATGGAAAGGCACACAAACAATACTACAAGTTAAGTGGAGCTCAATATGCAACGAGTTGCATATTGACGGAACACCACATCAATATTTAGTTCGCTCTCGATTAGGAACACAACAATATTAAATGTTATTAAACATGGCAAAAGGGGTGAAGCATGAGCAAACCACCTAGCTTGGCAATTTTAAATGAGGCCAGAAACAACAAACAACCATTCCGGAAAATCCCCACATGTTATTTAGTAGTTTAATGCAAACACAATTTTAAACATTTTAATTGTCGTTACCATGATGCAGATGGCATATGCAAGTTTTATGCAATTTTTATGAAAATGTTGACATGAGCATGATACGGGGCATTTGGTCACCATGGCGGAACAAAAGGGGTGCCACGGCAATGATAACGAAAAGGATGCCACGGCAACGATAACGAAAATGGTGCCACGGTAGCATATCCGAAAATGGTGCCATGGCAACATATCGGTTCCGATAGCTCATGGAGGTACCGGTGCAAAAGGAAGTGAGCGTGAGCGAGTCATGCAAGATGGTGGGGTGATCCCGGCTTCCGGGTTCCCACAGGTTAGTGGCATGGAAACGAGTGACAATTTGGACACGGTGCAAACGGTGCATCTCATTCAACACATGCATTAGGTCACGGGCGGCGTCTCGGCGTTATACCTTTGAAGCGTGCGTTTTCGGAGCGGTTCGAGTCGTCGAGGGAAGTAGTCGTTCACGGGCCGTAGTGGAGGTAGACGTTCATGGGTCGTCGTGGGAAGTAATCGTACACGACGTAGTGGAAGTCGTTGTTCACGTGGCGACGGTAGTTGTACACGTTTTCGTAGATGTTCAGGTCGACGGTAGTGGTACACGCGACGTCAGGGTACTTGTCGGTCCGGTCTTGGCGGTGTAGATGTACACGTTCCGTAGACGAACATGGATGTCGTGGTACTTGGCGTTACTGTGGCCTCCAGGTACTTGCCTAAAACCACATCGGAGGTAGTCGAACTGATCTGAAGACGAACTTGGCGCCGAGGTCGAACTTGCCGATCTGGATGAATCTGAAGGGGCATCGAGGGACTTGCAAGGCTCTGCCTCGGGAGGTCACCGGGGACCGCTCGAGCTGCTGGATGCTGGCGCAGGATGCAGGGGTGCGGCATGGTGCTTGACGGCGGGGCTTCGGGCTCCTGGTGGAGCTCCTAGTGGTCGCCACCAACGGAGAAGGCGGCAAGGGGCGAGGGGGAACGGGCGCAGGGAGCACCACTCCCTGGCTCGATGCGGAGGAGGCGACGGCGCGGACCTGCAGGGCTCCGGTGGCTGGCTGGACCAGGAGTCGAGGCGGCGCAGCTCCTGCTCGGTGCGGAGGACGACGGCTGCGGGCGCCATGATGGGCTCGCGGTGGAGGCAGGGATGGAGCCGCGCGAGGGAGGAGGTTGGGAGCGCGGCGCTCGCGCGCAGAGGCGACGGGGCCGCCAGATTGGAGCTTGAGGCGGCGGCGCTGTGGAGGTCCTGGTGTGGCGCAAGGAAGGAGAGGCCGGCGCGATTGATGCGGGCGCCATGAGAGGCGCGCTCGAGAGGAGGGGAGGTCGAGGGCTGCGCGGTGGGAGACGAGAGGGAGATGGGGATCGGGCGAAGGGGCTGGGCGCTGCGTGGGAACAAGGGGAGAGAGCGCTGGGCTCTCCCTGTCGATGCGGTGTAGGGACGGGGCGAGGGTGCGAGGGGATCGAGGGCTGCGCGTGGCGGTGCTGAGAGGGAGCGAGGGGAGGAAGAGAGATGCGTGGGATTGGGCTAGGGTTAGGCGCGGCTGGGCCTTAGAGGCCGGCCCAGATGGATACAAGTGGCGGCTGGGCTGCAGATGAGCCTAGATGGCCTGCTGGGCTGCAAGGCTTCTTCCTCCTCTTCTTTAACTCTTATTTTCTAAAACAGAAAATAACAAAGAAGAAAAGAAGAAGGAAGGAGGTGTTGGGGAAGAAGTTGGACACGGGGATTATTTTCCCGAACTCGCAAAAATGTGCTTGTTCTGAGAAAAATAAAAGAGGCATGCTTGAAAGATTTAAATCCAAAACCATTTGAATTTAATTGAAATGGGTTTGCACTAGGACTTGGTAAAAGGAAGGTCCAAAAATGTTCGGATTTTTGGTGGAGCTCCGAAAAATGATGAAATAATTTATGGGCAAGGTTGGAGTCCAAGAAATGAGATAACAAAGGCATGGAGAATTATTTGCAAGTGTGTTATGGTGATTTCCGAAATAAAGAAATATTTAATATAGCTCCCTAATATTGGAGGATATGTTATAAAGAGAAGTCACCATGTGAGTTCCCTCGGTTTAAATAGATCAAAAGATCTATGCAATTTATTTAAAGGAGTTATAAAATTAAATGGCATGATGGCATGATGACGTGATGCAATGCACATGATGCAGAGATGAATGCACGAACCAAACAAAATCACACAACGAATCTCGGAAACCCTGGAAGGCATCTGAAGCTCCGGTCTTGGGGCGTTACAAAAAAGAACATAATCGAAGAGGCGGAGATGAGGAGTCGAACACTGGGTTAGGTGCTAGGCGTAGAATCTCTGGAGTCTAGCCGCGTTCCATGGGTTCGGCTCGAGTATATTATCAGAGGCGTTATCAATGATGAAGGGACCCTCCCACTTGGGTTTGAGCTTGTCCTTCTTCTTCTCAGGTAGGCATAGAACGAGTTCGCCAATGTTATAAGTTTTGGCCCGTACTTCTCTGCTTTGATACCTTTGAGCCTGTTGCTGATAGAATGCGGAACGGGCTTTAGCGACGTCACGCTCCTCCTCCAAAGCATCTAAGTTGTCCTGCCGATCTAGCTCGGCTTCCTTCTCTTCATACACGTGCACGCGAGGTGAGTCATGAATTATATCGCAGGGCAGCTCTGCTTCTGCGTCGTACACCATAAAAATGGTGTGTATCCGGTGGTACGATTCGGCGTGGTCCGTAGCCCCCAGAGTACGGAGTCGAGTTCCTCGACCCAATGCGTGTCTGATTTCTTCAAGGATCGCACTAGTCTGGGTTTGATGCCGCCCATAATAAGACCGTTTGCACATTCGACCTGACCGTTTGTTTGGGGGTGATAGACAGAGGCGTAGTCGAGCTTAATGCCCATTTTGCTACACCAGGCTTTCACCTCCTTGGCTGTAAAATTTGAGACATTGTCGGTGATAATACTGTGGGGGACACCATAACGGTGTAAAACCTCCGATATGAAGTCTATCACTGGTCCGGATTTGGCCGTTTTAACTGGTTTGGCTTCTATCCATTTGGTGAACTTGTCCACCATGCACAATAAGTATTTTTTCTTATGGCTTCCTCCTTTAAGGGGTCCCACCATATCCAGCCCCCAGACCGCGAAGGGCCAAGTTATGAGGATCATTTGGAGAGCGGTAGGGGGCATATGGCTCTGATTGGCAAATAGTTGACAACCAACGCAATGTTGGACAAGGTCCCGTGCGTCCGCCCGGGCTGTCGGCCAGTAGAATCCTGTCCAAAAGGCCTTGCTTACGAGAGCTCGGGCTGCCGCGTGGTGCCCGCCTAGTTTGGACTGGATTTCGGCTAAGAGCTACCGCCGTTCCTCCTCGGAGATGCATCGTTGGAACACTCCGGTGGCGCTCTTCTTGTAGAGTTTTGCCTCATGGACTTTGTAGGATTTAGAGCGTCGCACGATGCAGCGTGCCTCATTTTGGTCCTTGGAGAGCTCCTGCCTATTAAGGTAGGCCAAGAAGGGCTTGGTCCACGGGGCGATGACAGCCATTATTTCATGGGCCGAAGATGTTATTTCGGTGGCAGAGCCTCCGATTACGTCAGAAGGTTCAGAATTTGGGGTTGTGTTCGGAGCCGGACTAATGGTGGCGGACTCCCCTTCCCATGCCACGGACGGCTTGAATAACCTTTCTAAGAAGATATTAGGTGGGATGGGGTCGCGTCTAGCACCGATGCGGGCGAGTATATCGGCCGCTTGGTTGTTTTCTCTGACCATATGGTGGAATTTGAGCCCCTCAAACCGTGCTGATATTTTGAGGGCGGCATTGCAATAGGCCGCCATTTTCAGATCCTTGGCATCAAAGTCTCCGTTTACCTGAGATATTGCAAGGTTCGAGTCCCCACGTACATCAAGGCGTTGAATGCCCATGGAGACCGCCATCCGAAGACCATGCAACATAGCCTCGTATTCGGCTGCATTGTTGGAGTCTGCGTATAATATTTGGAGGACGTATTGCACCGTGTCTCCGGTGGGGGATGTCGGGACGACACCCGCTCCCAATCCGGCCAGCATTTTGGAGCCGTCGAAGTGCATGATCCAATTTGAGTACGCGCCGTACTCTTTAGGGAGTTCGACCTTTGTCCATTCAGCGACGAAGTCAGCCAGTACTTGCGACTTAATGGCCCGCCGTGGTTTGTATGTTATGTTGAACGGAAGGAGCTCAATAGCCCATTTAGCGAATCGTCCTGTTGCGTCGCGGTTATTTATTATGTCATTGAGTGGACTTCGGAGGCCACCGTGATCGAACACTCTTGAAAGTAGTGTCGTAGTTTTCGGGATGCCATGAAGACCGCGTACGCTATCTTTTGATAGTACAGGTACCGAGATTTACATGGAGTGGGGACAGTGGACACGTAATATACCGTCTTTTGGAGCGGGAACTTGTGTCTGTCTGCCTCTCGTTCAACGACGAGCATTGCGCTCACAACTTGGTTTGTTGCAGCTATCTATAATAGCATGGGTTCGCCAATATTTGGCGCGGTCAGGACTGGGTTAGTGGCCAAGAGTGCCTTTATTTCTTCATGTCCGGCCGAGGCCGCATGCGTCCACTCGAAGTGTTCGGTGTGTCGAAGAAGGCGATACAAGGGTAGTGCCTTTTCTCCTAAGCGGGAGATAAAGCGGCTTAAGGCTACCACACATCTAGTTAGTTTCTGGATATGCTTGAGGTCTGTTGGGATAGCCAACTGTGACAGAGCTCGGATTTTTGCCGGATTGGCTTCAATTCCTCTATTGGAAACGATGAAGCCGAGCAATTTTCCGGAGGGTACTCTGAAGACACACTTCTCCGGGTTGAGCTTGATGTCGTATGTTCGGAGATTATCGAACGTAAGCCTCATGTCGTCTATTAAGGTTTCGACGTGTCTTGTTTTGATGACCACGTCGTCTATGTAGGCCTCTACTGTCTTGCCGATTTGTTTTTCCAGGCATGTCTGAATCATGCGTTGATAGCTTGCGTCGGCGTTTTTGAGCCCGAAGGGCATGGTGTTGAAACAGAAGGGGCCGTACTGGGTAATGAAGGTTGTTGCAGCCTGGTTGGACTCCGCCATCTTTAATTGATGGTATCCGGAGTATGCGTCGAGGAAACACAATGAGTCGTGTCCTGTAGTGGCATCGATTATCTGATCAATGCGGGGGAGGGGGAAGGGATCCTTAGGGCAAGCTTTATTGAGGTCTTTGAAATCGACACACAAGCGTCAGGATTTGTCCTTTTTTGGTACCATTACCAGGTTTGCTAGCCAATCCGGATGTTTGATGTCTCTGATGAATCCGGCCTCGAGCAGCTTGGCTAGCTCTTCTCCCATGGCTTGCCGTTTAGGCTCTGAGAAGCGCCTAAGAGTCTGCTTGACTGGCTTGTATCCTTTCAGTATATTGAGGCTGTGTTCGGCCAGCCTGCGTGGGATGCCCGGCATGTCTGAAGGATGCCAGGCGAAAATATCCCAATTTTCACGCAGGAAGTCTCGCAGTGCGGTGTCTATTGTGAGGTTCAGCTGTGTCCCTATGGAAGCTGTCTTCGAAGAGTCCGTTGGGTTGACCTGGAATTTGACTATCTCGTCCGCTGGCTTGAAGGAGGTGGATTTAGGTCGCTTGTCGAGTATCACGTCGTCTCTGTCCACTATTGCTCTCAGTGTTGTCAGTTCTTCGACCGCAAGGGCTTCTGATAATGCCTCCAGGGCGAGGGCGGCAGTTTTGTTTTCGGCACGGAGTGCAACAGCCGGATCACTCGCTAGAGTGATGATTCAATTGGGCCCGGGCATTTTGAGCTTCATGTACCCATAATGAGGTATAGCCTGAAAACTCGTGAATTCGTCCCACCCCAAGAGGGTGTGGTATCCGCTGCTGAATGGGGCTACCTGGAATGTAATTTCTTCGGACCTGTAATTCTCCGGCGTGACGAATACCACATCCAGTGTGAATTTTCCCGCGCATTGTGCCTCTCGACTAGGGATGATTCCCCTGAAGGTCGTGCTGCTTCGTTCGATGCGGCCCTTTTCGATTTCCATCTTGTTAAGGGTTTCCTCGTAGATGAGGTTTAGTCCGCTTCCACCGTCCATGAGCACTTTAGTAAGCCTGAAGCCATCCATGATTGGGCTAAGGACCAAAGCGGCTGGTGCTCGGACTTTCCGAAATTGGGGTTCGTCACTGGCATGGTAGGTTATAGCCGTGTCGTTCCATGGGTTTATTGTTGCGACGTGGCAAACTTCTGCGAGGCTGCACTGAGCTCGCTTGCGCCTATGATTTGAGGCGAAGGCCTCAAAGAATGTAAATACCGTATTGTTGTCTCCGGCGGGATGTTTTATGAGGAGATCCTCGCCGCTTTTTGCTACCTGCCGGAGTGTCCAACATTCTCTAAGGCTATGCGTTGGCGTAGTATCCGGTGTGCTCTGAATTTTGCACGATCCGTTAAGCTATTCTTCCAATACGGTTCCGTGTCTTGCGGCGGGCTTTATTTTTTTTGGTACTTGAATCGGGTGACTTACGAGAGTTTACCCTTTTAGTTCGGACTGGGGATTTGGCGAGAATCGGACTGTCCCAGAAACTTGTTTGGGCTTTCCAGGCGCTTTCCATCGTGCAGTACTTCTGCACTATGGCCGCTAAGTCAGTGAAGTGTGCTATGTCACGGCGACTTATAGCGTTGAGAATCCCTTTCTCCGTGCAATTTTTGCAAAAGAGGGAGATTGCGTCTACCTCACGACAGTCCTTGACCCTGTTTATCACCAAGAGGAATCTAGCCCAGTAGTGATGTACTGTTTCTTGGGGCTCCTATCTGATATGGGAGAGATTGGATAAATCTGGGTGGGTGGGTGGATTTGAATCCGAATCCCGACCCGATCTGGGACCCAGGGGCAAAGAAGCTTCCGAGCTTAACAGCTTGGGTTCAGGGGTGTTGCCTGATTTCTTCGGCCCGCCCCCCTATCCTGAGTCCGTGGCCAGGGTCATGTCCTCCCGCGAGTGGGTGTCCGGCTCGGAGAGCTCGGAAATCCGGACATAGTTCTTCCTCAAAGTGGAGGGAGAGTTAGGATGATGTTCTTCCACTACCGCTATCTCATGGGTGACCGGTGGAGAGTGAATCTCCCTTTGATCAGGTTTAATCCCGATCCGATCATAGTCCGTAGCGATAACCAGGGCGGCGATGCGATCCAAGAGCTCATTGAGGGAGAAGAGCTCCATTGGATCAATCTGTTCGACAGATTCCGAATCAACGTGGAGGCTATTTTTAATTACCTGAGAAGTCATTGTTGGTGCAACAGCCGCTCGGGCGGTCATAACGAAGCCGCCCAGCCGGAGAGTTTGGCCTAAAGCCAGGGCTCCCCCGGAGGTGATGTTGTCCTTGACAACGAGACGAGCCATCAAGCCTTATCGCGATGACACAGAGGAACTCTCAATGAAAGCACCAATGTCGGTGTCAAAACAGGCGGATCTCGGGTATGGGGTCCTGAACTATGCGTCTAAGGCTAATGGTAATAGGATGCTAGGGACACGATGTTTACCCAGGTTCGGGCCCTCTCGATGGAGGTAATACCCTACTTCCTACTCGATTGATCTTGATGATATGAGTATTACAAGAGTTGATCTACCACGAGATCAGAGAGGCTAAACCCTAGAAGCTAGCCTATGGTATGATTGTTGATGTGTCCTACGGACTAAACCCTCCGGTTTATATAGACACCGGAGGGGGCTAGGATTACACAGGGTCGGTTTACAGAGGAGGAGATCTACATCCGAATCGCCAAGCTTGCCTTCCACACCAAGGAGAGTGCCATCCGGACACGGGACGAGGTCTTCTATCTTGTATCTTCATAGTCCAACAGTCCGGCGAAAGTACATAGTCCGGATGTCCGGATACCCCCTTATCCAGGACTCACTCAGCCGCCCCATCCGGGGAGGCTAAAAGGTCCAAGAAAGCGGCCGCGGGGACTAGGAAAGGTCCCCGGCGCTAAGTCGTAATAGACTCGTCGTCCGAGGACGGCGAGGCAGATTCCTCCCACGAGATGGGGGGAAACCGGAATAAATCCCCCCTCCCCGCATTGGGGAGGGGTAGAAAAGAAAAGCCGCCCCACAGGGGGAGGCTAGGACGCCGAAGAAGGGAAAGGCATCCCTTCGGGATCAATCCACCATGGCCGCCTACAGCGAGGAGGATTGGCTGCCCAGGGGCAAGCCCCTGGCGAGATCGTAAGTATCCGCACTCTATAGTACCTTTCGTGCACCTTAACTTCATAGTTCGTAATAACGCCGAACACACATATGCAGTCTGGTCGGGTCCCATCTTGAGGTATCCTCTTCGGATGGGTCTCTAAGTGAGTCGGAGATGAATTCACTCCCGATGGCCACCTCCCCTCGGCCCGCGGATGACACTGAGGTGTTGTCCCAAAGGATTTCGGAACAGGGGGCAGCGCTTCTGGAGACGCCCCAAGGCGAATTTCCAGATGTCGGGCACATGGGGGGTAAGATCCCCATAGACTATGCTGACGAGAGCCGCATCAAGTTGGGATGTCAGCCGGACACTACATCAGAACCTCCAAAGGTTCCGGATTCAGGTAGGCAGCCCCTCGCTAAGGAGGGCAAGCCGGCCGTGATGATGACCTCCGTCCCGCCGGAGGAATCGGATAATTTGCTGGAAGTTCTTCGCGGCGCTTCCATTGATGAAGAGCACCGTACTCTTATGAGTACGGTGATTGAAAAGGTTCGGTGCGCCAAAAGTGGATTGACCGAAGCCTCTACCAGCCTCCTAACAGGCTTTGATGTAAGTAATCAAAAGTGTGAGAAATTCTCACGCAATAGACAGTAGCCCCTGATACTCTGTTTTGTGTTCGGGAAGAAAAGCCAAACGGAGGGTCAACTTGAAACCGCAGGAGTCTAACAATACATGTCTATGTGAATAAGTAGGCGTTGCTACTGGCCGTTGCTGCCCGCAAAACGGAGGTCGCCGGTCTCAAACGGGACCTGAAGCAGGCCGAAGAAGAGTTCAGCCTCACAAAGAGGCAGCTCGAAGAGAACAAATGTAAGTGATACCCCGTCCGTGTGTCATATAGAGGAAGAAAAATTGGTGACGCTAACAAAAAGCATCATGATTTTTAATAGGTGCCACGACTGAAGTGGCGGCCCTGAAGAAAGTGGTATCCGAGGCCGAAGACAAAGCGGCCACGGAGCGCACTGAGCATGAAAAGCAAGATGCTCGGGTGAGCGAGGTACAGCAAGAGCTCCAGGAGCTCGGCAAGAAATTCAAGTCCTTGGAGCATGACTTCCAGAAGCAAGAGCCTGAGCTTGCAAAGGCCCTCCAGGGCGCAAAAGACGCCAAGGCCGAAGCCCAAAAGGCCCTCCAGGAAATCCAGGCGGCCAAGAAGATAGCGGCGGGTAAGGCATTCATTATGCAAAGCAAGCATGTGGAGGAGACATTTCTTTTACTTACCCAAATTCGGAGCTCTCCAGGGGCATTTGCAGATCTGCCGCGTAGCATATCGGATGCCACGGAGTTCTACCGTGCTGAAGTGGGGAGCTCAATGGAGAAGCTGTTCTGGTCCCAGTATACTAGAGCCGAACACCCAATGCCCCTAAGTGACCAACTGAAGCAATTGGTTGAACTCCACAAGGCGGCCGAACTGGCCATGAAGGACCTCATAGTCCGGATGTGGCCCGGTGAGCCCCTGACCGACAGCTACTTCGGTCTTGTAAAGCGGATGGTAAATGCCTGTCTGCGGCTTGAAGTTATTAAGCAATCCATTTGTATTGAGGGTGCCCACCGGGCCTTTGCCCGTGCAAAGATGCATTGGGCCAAACTGGATGCAGAGAAGCTGGTGAAGGATGGACCGCCGGAGGGTAAGGCGCATCGCTACCCTGAGAAATATTATGATGGCGTTGTGAAAGGCGCTCGCCTTGTGGCCGATGAATGTACCAAGGACATAATTTTTGAGTGAATGTACCCATGTTGTTCTGTAATATGAAAACAAATTCATGTGCGTGATGTGATGCTTTTGGATTTAAAATATTACCTTCTGTGCGGTTGTTTATAAAATTCTGAAAGTAGGCCAGTCGTTGGCTTCCGCCCCACGTAACTAGTATTAGTGTTTTCGTGGAAAACCCAAACACTCTTTATCCAAATTCTTGGTCCTTTAAGGAGGTGTTTAGCACAGCGAACCAGGCAATCGGACTATGTGGCTTTATAA
Organism: Triticum dicoccoides; assembly: GCF_002162155.2. NCBI lineage: Eukaryota > Viridiplantae > Streptophyta > Magnoliopsida > Poales > Poaceae > Triticum > Triticum dicoccoides. The sequence continues at coordinate 141,104,092 of NC_041381.1, forward strand.
CTCTCACTTAGCCATAGAAGTCTATAATTTTAAATTTCTGTGAAGCCCCTAGCAGTTGGAAGGCCGAACTTGGGGCGCTATACATGCCTAAATCGGACAAGACTGATTCCTCACCTTAAGCGGAAAAAATCTTCAAGGATTTAGTACCTCTCGAATAGTGACCAGCTCTCATCGCATCATGACAGTCAGTTTTCAGCTTTCTCTACTGAGGTGCTCGTCCGGAAGAACTGGGACACAATCGTAGTAGTTCTTCCTGCGCTACCTTAGCCGATATAACGGAACATAAGGTATCAAAACAAGGGAGTCGGGCAAACCCAACTATTGACCCAAGACATGATTCGGAGCTGATGCATATAATGCTATAAGTTCGGGGTGCTGCACTGTTAAAAGTGTTCGGACTTTTCTTGCCGTGTTATGGGGCACAATAAGAAGCCCCTGGCAAACTGAACGTACCAAAGTGTACGGATGCAATATTAAATAAACATTCAAGGGAAAATATGAAGATAGTAATAATAAGTTGACGCTGTATATTGTTTCCCGTTGTTATTTGGATAATACCTCAAAGCGTATGTGTATAATTAATGCGTTTAAGCAGAAACAAATAGGACTATTTGACATGTCCTATCCAAGGGCAAGCCGCATGCGGGTATGTAAAACAGGTATAACGATCATTAACAGAGACCAACTGGGTATTCCCATGTGCGCAAAGCCTCTTGCCTCCTTGGTTTTCCCTCCTGTGATGAGTCCGGTGATCAGGTTCTCTGAAGGGGCTGCCCGAAAGTAGGGTCTTGAAAGAGAAACAAGGTTACAAAGGTATGCGGGCCTCATGGAGGTTGAACCGCATTGTGGACCGCATTGTCATCGCGCCTTCGCCTATGCCCATGGTATTTTGAGTGCGTAATTGTGTACGCGCGGCACAAATGCTACCGGAACGGGGCTGGGACGGAGGCCGGGTTGCTAATTGCGCTCTTGGCGTGCCTGATGATCCTGTTGCAGAGTACTCCAGACTCGCGTAACGGTGTTCGGGGTTGTCATCGCCGAATTGGCGGTCTGCAGAAGAAGGCTGCTTTGTACTTCTGCCGCGAGGGCCGCGGTGTGCTCTTCCGTACAGAGAGAGCGGTCTGTGTTTCCATTGACTATTATAACCCCGTGAGGTCCTGGCATCGTGAGCTTAAGGTATGCATAGTGTGGTACCGCATTGAATCGAGCGAGCGCGGTTCGTCCAAGCGGTGCATGATAGCCACTACGGAAAGGGACGATATCAAAGATTAACTCCTCGCTTCAGATGTTATCCGGAGATCCAAAGACCACTTCCAGTGTTATTGAGCCCGTACAACAGGGCTCTACCCCTGGAATTACACCTTTGAAGGTGGTTTTGGTGGGTTTGATCCTTGAGGGATCGATGCCCATTTTGCGCACTGTGTCCTAATAAAGCAGGTTTAGGCTACTACCACCGTCCATAAGGACTCGCGTGAGGTGGAATCCATCGATGATTGGGTCAAGGACCAATGCGGCTGAACCGCCGTGACGGATGCTGGTAGGGTGGTCCCTATGATTGAAAGTGATTGAACAGGATGACCATGGGTTGAACTTTGGGGCGACTGGCTCCATTGCATAGACGTCCCTTAGTGCACGCTTTCGTTCCTGTTTGGGAATGTGGGTGGCATAGATCATGTTTACCGTTTTCACCTAGGGAGGAAATTTCTTCTCTCCCCCAGTGTTCAGACGTCGGGGCTCCTCATCATCATCGCTGTGCAGCCACTTGTCCTTGTTTTCGGCATTCAACTTGCCGGCCTGTTTGAACACAACAATCTCTATTAGTGTGGTTGGCTGCCTTATTAGGGGTGCCGTGAATTTGGCATGAGCGGTCGAGTATGCAGTCCAGACTGTATGATCCCTGATTGTTTCTTTTGAACGGCTTTTTCCGTTGACCGGATTTTAAGCCGCTGAATCCGGCATTGACTGTCGTATCTTCGGCGTTGTCACCATTGTTCCGACGCTTATGTCTATTGCGCCGTGGCTTGCAGTTACTGTCGCGGACATATGAAGTGCTGGAGTTTCTTGGCGTGGTGCTGCTGCGAGCCAGCCAGCTGTCCTCACCCATGCAAAAGCGGGTCATGAGTGTCGTGAGGGCCGCTATGGACTTCGGTTTTACTTGGCCGAGGTGTCAGGCGAGCCATTCGTCACAGATATTTTGCTTAAAGGTCGCCAGGGCTTCGGAGTTTGGACAGTCGACAATTTGCTTCTTTTTAGTTAGGAACTGAGTCGAGAATTTCCTGGCTGACTCTCCGGGCTGTTGGGTAATGTGACTTAAGTCATCAGCATCCGGTGGTCGCACGTAGGTGCCTTGGAAGTTGTCGAGGAACGCGTCCTCCAGGTTTTCCCCACTGACGATGGAGTTTGCCGGCAGGCTATTCGGCCAGTGTCGAGCCGGTCCTTTGAGCTTAAGGGGAAGATACTTGATGGCGTGTAGGTCATCACCGCGGTCCATGTGAATGTGGAGAAGGAAATCTTCGATCCATACCACGGGGTCTGTTGTGCCATTGTATGATTCGATGTTTACGGGTTTAAACCCTTCTGGGAATTCGTGATCCATTACTTCATCAGTGAAGCAGAGGGGGTGTGTGGAGCCTCTATTCCAGGCTATGTTACTACGTAGTTCGACTAAGTTTGGTCGGTTATGTTCGGCCCGGCCGAACTTGTTGTTAGTGTATTTGGCATGACAGTCATTGTCATGTGTTGGGGCGCGCCCCCGTGATCCGTAGATCGATCTTGGCTGTCCTGCTTCGTTTTCCAATATGTCTTGCAGGTCCTGCGTATTGCCCCGAGTCGTAGTGTATTGGTGTCGGGGTGCGGGCTGGTGTCCGGGCTGATACGCCGTTTTATCTCGGCCACGAGGTGGCCGGTCAGCCTTGTCCTGTGCTGGTAGTGTAGGCTCTAGGGCCTCCTCCTCGAGTTGAGGTAGCAACTTGTGCTTTGGGTAACCTTTGGTGGGGCGCTCGAGTCTGTATTCCTCGGCTGCCAAGACCTCAGTCCATCTATCTGTGAGCAGATCTTGATCAGCTTGGAGCTGTTGCTGCTTCTTTTTCAGGCTTCTTGCAGTGGCTATAAGCTGGCGCTTGAAGCGCTCCTGCTCTACGGGATCCTCAGGCACGCCGAATTCATCGTCGCCGAGGCTCACCTCGTCTTCGGAGGGGGTCATATAGTTGTCATCCTCCAAGTATCTGTCCATCGCCTGTTCATATGCGCTAACCTGCCCGTCTTCCTGTTCGGCTTGCTTGAAGGTAGGCTGATCGGGATTGTATTCATCTTCGGCACCATCCGGATTGTTTTCGTCTCCTGTGCCAGTATTGCTGTGGCGGAGCTTAGAGCGGCGCCGGTGACGCCCATGCTCTGATTGCTTCCCTAAGGGGTTATCCTATGTTGCCTCATCGCCATTGTTTTCTTTGGGGTGTCCACCATATATATATCATATGAGGAGGTGGCTGTCAAGCGCCCTGTGGGCGGTGGTTCCTGTTCTTCTCCTGCATCGTCGTCCATACCGTCGATGTCTTCGGAGTCGGAGTCGAGCACGTCGGTTAAATCATCAATAGTGGCAATGAAGTGGGTGGTGGGTGGGTAACGAATTTCTTTGTCATCTGCTTCCCACTCGAGCCGGACATAGTTCGGCCAAGAGCCTCTTGACAAAGAGAGAGACCTTAACGAATTCAGCACGTCACAGAAGGGAGAGTGCTAAAAGATATCCACAGCGGTGAACACCATTACTGGTACCAATCGAATTCGATGGGCCCAGATGCGCGCGGTCCGGAACCTACGGCCGGACACAAGTTCGGGGGTCCGGTGACACAGATTTCCTTAGAGGTGGACTCTGTGTTCGGCTCTACCGCCGACGAGTATGCGGCCTCCATGGCGGGGTCCATCCACCCATCCTCGGATGACACGATCTGCCTCGGATTTAGGTCCGGAGCTACTGCAGGTGCGGTATACCGAATACTGTCCGACAGTAGATCTAAGACGTGCTTGTTTTGACTGTTCGGCGCCTGGCGTAGGCCTAAATCCGTCGAAGATCAAGTCTCCGTGGATATCGGCCATGTAATTCAAGTTTCCGACCCTGACCTGATGGCCAGGGGCATGGCTGTCGATCTGCTCCACATGGCCAAGCGAATTGGCCTGCAGTGTGAAGCCGCCGAACACGAAGATCTGTCCGGGGAGAAAAGTCTCACCCTAGACCACGTCGTTGTTGATAATTGAAGGGGCCATTGAGCCTTGCAGCGACGACACAAAGGAACTCTCAATGAAAGCACAAATGTCGGTGTCAAAACCGGCGGATCTCGGGTAGGGGGTCCCGAACTGTGCATCTAAGGCTAATGGTAACAGGAGGCTGGGGACACGATGTTTACCCAGGTTCAGGCCCTCTCGATGGAGGTAATACCCTACTTCCTGCCTTATTGATCTTGATGATATGAGTATTACAAGAGTTGATCTACCACGAGATCATAGAGGCTAAACCCTAGGAGCTAGCCTATGATTATGATTGTTCTCATCCTACGGACTAAACCCTCCGGTTTTTATATATAGACACCGGAGGAGACTAGGGTTACACGGAGACAGTTACAGAGAAGGAGATCTAACATCCGAATCGCCAAGCTTGCCTTCCACGCAAAGGAGAGTCCCATCCGGACACGGGACGAAGTCTTCAATCTTGTATCTTCATAGTCCAACAGTCCAGCCAAAGTATATAGTACGGCTGTCCGGATACCCCCTAATCCAGGACTTCCTCAGTCTTCGCGAGGCCTTCTTGGTCTTGTTCTGCCGCAGCCGTGGCCGCGGCCGGTCGTGGCGCAGCCTTGACCTGGCGCTCTCCCCGAATCGCTACTAGAGCCGCACTAGCGGAGTAGGGTGTGGCGGCAAGGTATAGCACCAGGGGCTTGAAAGGGCGCGGTGCCACCATCACCGAAGGGCTGGTCAGGTACTTCTTGAGGTCTTGAAACGGTTGATTGGCTTCCTGTGTCCACTTGAACGGTCCCTTCTTCTTCATTAGCTTGAAGAAAGGCAAGGCGCGCTCCCCCAGCTTGGAATTGAAGCGCCCCAACGCCCTCACGCGTCTGACGAGCTTCTGCATTTCTCTGAGGGTTTGCGGTGGACTCATGTCTTTGATTGCCTTGACCTTCTCTAGGTTGGCCTCGATCCCCCTGTGGGACACGAGGAAGCCCAGAAGCTTGCCCCGGGGAACGCCAAACACGCACTTCTCGGGGTTGAGCCGCAGGTCCACTTTGCAGAGGCTCGCGAAGGTCTCTTCCAGGTCTTGGATTAAGGTCTTCGCCGCCCGAGACTTCACCACAATGTCATCAACATAAGTCTCAGTGTTCTTCCCAAGCTGCCGGCCCAAGGCGATGTGCATCAGCCGCTGGAAAGTTGCGCCCGTGTTGCGCAACCCGAATGGCATGCATGTGTAGCAGTATACCCCACATGGGGTTAGGAAGGCCGTCTTTTCCACATCTTCTACTGCCATCTTGATTTGGTGATAGCCCAAAAACGGATCCAAGAAGAACAACAAGTTGCACTTTGCGGTGGAGTCAACGATTTGGTCGATGCGAGGGAGCGGGAACGGATCTTGAGGGCAGGCCTTGTTGAGGTTGGTGAGGTCGACGCACATGTGCTCCTTCCCCCCTTTCTTTGGCACGACAATAGGGTTCGCCAGCCATTCAGGGAAGCGAACCTCGCGAATGACTCCTGCTGCTTCTAGATTGCGAGTTCCTGGATGATGAAGGCCTGCTTCTCAGTGGACTGCTGCCTGGCTTTCTGCTTCACGGGGCGCACATTGGGGCACACATACAGGTGATGCTCAATCACTTGCCTTGGGACCCCTGCTAGCTGATGGGGTTCCCATGCAAACACGTCCTTGTTTGTGCGCAGGAACTTCACTAGTGCTTCCTCTTGGTCGGGGCCGAGGTTGGCACCTATGGTGAAGGTGCCTGCGGAGGATCTGTCCTCCTCAACTGGTACCTGTTTGGTTTCGCCCTTGTCCTGGGTGAACAACTGCTTATTCTTGGTCGGCGCATCCCACTTGGCCCTAGAGGTGTCCGCGCCGGCGGGCTGCGCTGCTGCGGCCGTCTTAAGGGTGAGTTTGAGTGCCAGCACAGCTTCCTTGGTATCTCCAGCTACGCTGAGGACGCTACCGCTCCCGGGCATCTTCATGAGGTTGTAGGCTAGGTGGGTTGCCGCCATGAACCGAGCTAAGGCGGTGTACCTGAGGATGGCGTGGTATGGGAGGATGATGTGCGTGATGTTGAAGTCGATCAGTTGCATGCGGAAGGTCACAGGAAGGCGGATCTGCCACAGGGAGCTGGAGGAACCGCCTCCGACGCCTGAGAACGGCCTACTGGGTCGGAGCCATTCCACCGGTACGTGGAGGAGGCTGAAGTCCTTCATTCAGAGCACGTTGAGGCTGGTGTCGCCATCGATGAGGGTCCTGGTGACGGCCACCTAGCCGATGGTGGGTGTGCAGAGCATTGGGAGCACCCACGAGCAGGCGGTGTTGACGGGGTGATCGTCTGAGTTGAAGGTCAGGTTGGACTTGGGTGCCACCCAACCCAGAGGAGCCGATCTGGCGGACAAATGGCTTGACGTGGTGGTCCGAGGGTGGCGCCTGCGAGCCACCCAGGAGAGCTACGGCGACTAGTGGTGTCGGCGCCGCATAGTGGGTGAGGAAGAGGTTGCCGAGCTCCTCCCAGGAGGCCACACAAGATACAGGCAGGTTGAGCAGCCAAGCGTGTGGGACCCTGGTGAGGGCTAGGGTAAACCAGTTAGCCATGACCTTGTTGTCTCCTCCGGCCTGGAGGACGGCCTCCTCGTATGCCAGCAGGAAGACCAGCGGATCCATCGCGCCGTCGTAGCGTGGCGGCATCTCTGTCCTGAACTAGTGCGGCCACTGCACCTATTGCAAGGTGGGGGCCAAGGCTCTGAGCCCCCTGGCCCCAGCGCTAGCGTTGGCCGCCGGAGCCGGCAACGCGTTGTCCGCCATGAGGGCGAAGCGCGATGTTGCTGGAGAGCGAGCCGACGACAGGGAGAGCTCCGGTGCACCACTACCTGGCATGCCAAATGTTGGATTTCGGGTTCCGGCCAAACCCTTAAGGTTCGAACTCTCGGGTGCGCATGAAGATCTTCTCCCTACCGATCCACGCCCACAACATCGCCATGATTGTAAGCTAACCAGATGAACAACACAAGGGATGCGAGATTTATACTGGTTCAGGCCACCATTGTGGTGTAATACCCTACTCCAGTGTGTGGTGTGTGGATTCCCTCTTGGGCTGATGTTGAATAGTATAAGGGGAAGAACAGCCTCGCAAGGAGAGGTGTTCTCATGCTGGTGTGGTGACTATGAACTGAATCTCGATGAACCGACTGATGAAGCTATGTACCTAGGGTAGGGTCATGGACCTGTCCAAACTACCCTACCCAAGGACATCTCTAGAAGAAACCACCTGTCAATCCACTCAGAAGTGTTCCACTAGACAGACTCGAAGACACTCGACCATGAAGCCAACCACTCGACCATGAAGCCAACAACTCGACGGCCAGGAGATCTAAAGTCACTCTACACGCCAACGGTCGGTCATTAAGTAGCTTTTATGGTAATCATAACACTTTATGTATAGCGTTACCAGTAACGCCCAACCTTAATGTATCTTAAACCATGCATAACTGAGGTCCGGAGGGGTCTGGCGGACTCTATATAAGCCACCCCCCTCCTCAGTGTAAAGGGTTCGCACCCTTGTAACTCATACGCATATAATCCAGTCGACCGCCTCCGGGCTCTGAGACATAGGGCTGTTACTTCCTCCGAGAAGGGCCTGAACTCGTAAATCCCTTGCGTATACAACTACTCCATAGCTAGGATCTTGCCTCTCCATTAGTACCCCCCTACACTACTGTCAGACTTAGAACCACGACAGTTGGCACCCACCGTGGGGCAGGTGTCTTAGCGACTTATTGGAGAAGTTGCAATTTTTTTCGATCTCCTTCATCATGGTTTCAGGCGGAGTTTTGGTGGAGGGCCGTGAGATCCGTCTCGGCGCGCTCATGTTCGTCGCCGACGACTGTGCTTGGCTTCAGGAGGCTCCGCTCGACATCGACACGCTCCTAGTCCGCGGAGCGATGCACTTTCGCGCGTGCGTCCGCGGCGTCCTCCTGCGACAACCATCGACCCAGTATCGGTCAGTCGTTGTGTCGTCCTCCCTCCCTGCTTCCTGCCGGTGCAAGCGCTCCGGTCGGTCGAGGCTTCAGCGGTGGGTGAGGCACGCGATGGCCTGCCAGTCGGCCACTCCCCAAGTCACGGCAATCGAGCCCGACGAATCTCTCTACGACCTGTTCGACCTGTCGACTGGCTCCGCAGAGACTGCATCCAAGTGCGACAACAGTGATCCAGCGGTGGAGGTTCTGATGGTCGATGGACCACGCGGTCCTCCCGGTTTTCCTGGCACCGAAGGAGGCGACGGCGGAGGCGATCCGTCGCATGCCCATGAAGAGTATCGCCCCGAGCCACTCACTTCGCTGCAGAGGGAAGATCTTTGCCGCCAGAACATGGATGCGCTACACACTCCTATCGTTGGAGAAACCCCTGAGGATCGCGCCTTAGAGGACGCGCGCTTGGCCAATTTGGCTGAGCGCACTCAACTGGAGAACCTTCAGCGAGTACTCGACGAACGTGCATGGCAACAAATTCCAGATTCCAGTCGATGTCAACTCTGTCCACCACAGACTCAGGTATATCGAACTCCGATTCAGAATTTAGCAGCTGCGGCCCGTATAGCAGAGTCAATTTAGCCTTCCCGGTCAGAGGCTGGCAGAGGCTTGATGCAGATCAGAGATTTACTTCGGGCAGCAGGAGATCAAAATTCAGCTGTATCGCAGTCGCGGAATAGGATTCATAGCAGATCCGTAGCTGCAAACACAATCCAGTCGGCTCATAGCCCCAGATCGCCTCCGAGGCGTGAGGGACGTGGAGACCGGTAGGATCAGTACAAGAACCATGAGCAGTATGATCATCGAATCGATCGCGATGATCGACGTCGAGTGCCCACCCCTCCCCCAAGGGGTGGATCGTACGCGCCTCGACAGCAGGATGATAGACGCTAGCACAGTGTTGGGTGAAGGATTCCAGTCAACCCCAGGGAACCAGGCTTTGATGCGAGATCCATTATCGTTCAAGGTCTGGTCGACAGGAACAGAGCTCATCGAGAGAGCCACGCCAGAGATGTACCCACCAGCAGCAGAGTGCATGTCTCAGGACCAGAGTGTTTCAGTAGAGCCATCAGGGCCGCGGTAATTCCTCCCAACTTCAGGTTGGCGACTGGAGTCAGTAAGTTCACTGGTGAGTCCAAGCCTGATACTTGGTTTGAGGACTACCGAGTGGCTGTTCAGATCGGCGGCGGCAATAATGAGGTGGCCATGAAGCATCTGCCTCTTATGTTGGAGGGCTCAGCTAGGGCATGGCTGAATCAGTTGCCACCCAGCAGCATTTACACTTGGGAAGATCTTTCCCGAGTGTTTGTCAAAACCTTTGAAGGAACTTGCAAGCGACCAGCGGGACTGACAGAGCTACAGTCTTGTATACAAAAGTCGAATGAAACTTTGAGAGATTACATCCAGAGATGGATCACATTGCACCACACGGTAGAGAATGTTTATGATCACTAGGCAGTGTGTGCCTTGAAGGAAGGCGTTAAGTACAGAGAGCTAAACCTGAAATTTGTTCGAACCGGAGACATGTCTCTGAGTCAAATGATGGAGATAGCCACCAAGTATGCCAATGGTGAATAAGAGGATCGGCTCCGGAGTGGCAAGGACAAGTCAGTCTCCCATGAAACCGGAGGAGGGAACTCCAGTCGGAAGCAGAAGCGGAAAGCCAAGCCAGCTGCTCCTGGAGAGGCCTTAGCCATGACTCAAGGAGTTTAAAGGGAAGCCCAAAGGGTCTTGGAACCCTAAGAAGGTGAAAGACAATGAGGGAAATAACATGATGGATTTGCCATGCCACATCCACACGAAGAAAGATGAAGAGGGTAACTTCATTTACCCGAAACATACCACTCGACAGTGTCGGCTCTTGATCCAGCAATTCCAGGGGAAACAGCCCAAGGATAAAGAAAAGGAGTCAGACAAAGTTGAGGACAAAGAGGATAGTGATGATGGATATCCCCAGGTCAATTCCACCCTGATGATTTTTGCTGACGTTGAAAGCAAAAGTCGACTGAAAGTTATCAACCGAGAAGTGAATATGGTTGCTCCTGCAACACCCAAATATTTGAAATGGTCTCAGACTGCCATCACGTTCGACCAATCTGATCACCCGACACACATACCCACCCCTGGGAGGCAAGCTCTGCTGGTCGACCCAGTCGTCGAAGGCACTCGACTGACTAAAGTGTTGATGGATGGTGGCAGTAGCTTGAATATACTGTACACAGAGACACTGAAAGAGATGGGCATTCTGATGTCCAGACTCAGTACCAGCAACATGAGTTTCTATGGAGTCATTCCTGGCAAGAAGGCTGCGTTGCTCGGCCAGATTGCTCTTGATGTGGTTTTTGCTAATTCCAAAAATTTCCACAAAGAAAAGTTGGCATTTGAAGTTGTGGATTTCGAGAGTGCCTATCACGCTATTTTGGGCAGGCCAGCTTATGCACGTTTTATGGCTCTACCATGTTATGTGTACCTCAAATTAAAGATGCCTGGCCCCAAAGGTGTGATCACCGTAACTGGCAATCGAAAGAAGGCGGAAGAGTGCTTTTAGAAAGGCTCAAAGATCGCCGTTGCTTAGATGGTAGAAGAGGAATGGATAGAACACCAGAAAAATGCAGACCCGAGTGATTTGTTGCGAGCTAAGAAGCCCGCTACAGAGTCAGTGTTTTGGTCGTCCGGTGAGACAAAACCGGTTCATATTCACCCGACTGACCCCAATGCTGCTCCGACTCATATCTCCACAACGGTCGACTCCAAATAGGAAGAAGCGCTCATCCAGTTCCTTTGTGAGAACTGGGACATCTTCGCATGGAAACCTTCTGACATGCCCGGTGTTCCCAGAGGGCTGGCTAAGCACCGTATACGAGTCGACTCAAAAGTGAAACCTGTCAAAGAACATTTGCGATGGTCCGCTGTCCAGAAAAGGAAGGCCATTGGCGAGGAGGTGGCTCGGCTCTTAGTAGCAGAGTTTATCCGAGAAATTTACCACTCCTAGTGGCTCGCCAATGTTGTCATGGTCCCCAAGAAGGACAAGTCACTTCGCATGTGCGTTGACTTTAAACATATCAATCGGGCCTGCTCGAAAGATCATTTTCCTCTCCCCCGCATCGACCAAATAGTCGACTCGACTGCGGGATGTGAGCGACTGTCTTTCTTAGACGCCTATTTCCGGGTACCATCATATCCGTCTGTATGGACCCGATGAGATCAAAACCACTTTCATCACCCCATTCGGGTGCTTCTGTTATGTCACCATGCCATTCGGCCTCAAGAATGTCGGATCCACGTTCATGAGGATGATTCAGAAATGTTTGCTCACTCAAATCAGTCGGAATGTGGAAGCGTACATGCATGATATTGTGGTCAAGTCATGGAAAGGTTCCGACCTGCTGACTGACCTTGCTGAAACATTTGCCAACCTCAGGAGGTATGATATCAAGCTTAATCCATCAAAGTGCACATTTGGAGTTCCTGGTAGAAAATTACTCGTTTTTCTCGTTTCCGAATGAGGAATCGACGCAAATCCAGAGAAAGTGGGCACTATACTCCGAATGAAACGACGTGTGCGTGTGCACGATGTTCATAAGCTTACTGGTTGCTTGGCCGATTTAAGTCGATTCATCTCTCATCTCGGTGAAAAGACATTGCCTCTTTACCGACTGATGAAGAAGTCAGACAAGTTCGAGTGGACTCCTGAAGCTGATGCAACGTTTGCAGAGCTAAAACCCTGCTTTCCACCCAGCCGGTGCTTGCTGCCCCGATCAGCAAAGAGCCTTTGCTGCTTTACATTGCAGCGATAGGACAAGTCGTAAGTACAGTACTTACGGTCGAGCGGGAAGAAGAAGGAAAAGCCTTTAAAGTTCAGTGTGCAGTATATTATATTTCTGAAGTTCTGACCCCATCAAAGCAAAGATACCCTCATTATCAGAAGCTTGTATATGGGATTTATATGACCACGAAGAAAGTTGCTCATTACTTCTCTGACCATACCATTACAATCGTCAGCGACGCCCCATTGTCAGAGATTCTGCACAACATAGATGCAACTGGTCGAGTGGCAAAATGGGCGATTGAACTCCTTCCCCTGGATATCAGATTTGAGGCAAAAAGCTATCAAGACCCAAGCAATTACAGATTTCATCGCCGAGTGGACCGAATAGCAACTGCCGACTCAAGTTCACTCGGAGCACTAGACCATGTTCTTCGATGGTTCTAAGATGCTGAATGGATCCGGTGCTGGGGTAGTGTTGGTTTCCCCTCGAGGAGATAAGCTCAGATATGTGCTCCAGATTCACTTTGATTCCTCCAATAACAAAGCAGAATATGAAGCACTTTTGTATGGGTTGTGCATGGCCATTTCACTCGGCATCCGTCGCCTCATGGTCTATGGTGACTCTGATTTGGTGGTTAACCACGTGATAAAGGAGTGGGATGTCAGAAGCCCAGCTATGACTGGTTACTGCAATGCAGTAAGAAAGCTGGAGAAGAAATTCGAGGGGTTAGAGCTTCATCATATACCCCGACTGAAAAATCAAGCAGCTAATGATTTGGCAAAGATAGGTTCCAAGAGAGAAGCCATTCCCAGTGGTGTGTTCTTGGAGCAGATCCACACGCCGTCAGTGTAGGAGGATCCTTTCACCGAAGAAGCCCCGCAGCCAAAGAGTGCCACGGATCTGACTGAAGTTGAGGTCCCAGCCATGGTCGACCTGATCATGGAAGTTTTGGTCATCACTCCCGACTGGACAGTGCCGTACATTGCGTATATCATAAGGAAAGAGCTCCTAGATAATGAAGAAGAGGCTCGACAGATCGTCCGTCGATCCAAGGCCTTTACTATGATGAAGGGACAGTTGTACAGAGAAAGCGTGACTAGAGCCAGTCAGAAATGTATAACGCCAGAAGAGGGTCGGATAATTCTTAACGATATCCACTCGGGGACCTGTGGCCACCATGCGTCCTCTCGGACCATTGTGGCTAAAGCATACCGAGCGGGGTTTTACTGGCCCAGAGCAAATGAAATGGAGAAAGAGATAGTTGACAAGTGTGGAGGATGTCAGTTCTATTCCAATATGTCACACAAGCCCGCCTCAGCTTTGAAGACCATTCCAATCGTCTGGCCCTTCGCTGTTTGGGGATTAGATATGGTTGGGCCACTGAGAACTGGCTGGAGCGGCTTCACCCATGTACTGGTGGCAGTCGACAAGTTCACTAAGTGGATCAAAGCCAAGCCTATTAAGAATCTTGATGCCGGCACTGCTATCAGCTTCATCAGAGAGTTAATATTCAGATATGGAGTTCCGCATAGCATCATCACTGATAATGGGTCAAACTTCGATTCTGACCAATTCAAAGCCTTTGGCGCTTCTCAAGGCACGCGAGTCTACGCTTCTATCGCTCACCCCCAGTCGAATGGACAAGCAGAAAGATCTAACGGCCCAATTCTCAGAGGACTGAAACCCCGGCTGATGCGTGATCTCAAACACGCAGTAGGCGCGTTGGTTGACGAACTTCCATCAGTTCTGTGGGGATTGAGGACTACTCCTAATCGGTCGACTGGGCGAACTCCATTCTTCCTGGTCTACGGAGCTGAAGCAGTCCTGCCGAGTGACCTACTTCGCAATCCACCCCGAGTTGAGCTCTACTCTGAAAATGAAGCAGAACAAGCCCGGCAGGACGCAGTCGACCTTCTAGAAGAAGAAAGAGAGATGGCCATGATCCGCTCGACCATCTATCAGCAAGACTTGCGTCGATTCCATGCCAGAAACGTGAAGAGTCGAGCCTTCCAAGAAGGAGACTTGGTCCTCCGAGTGGACCAACATAAGCCACACAAACTTGCCCCTACTTGGGAAGGCCCCTTCATCATCACCAAAGTTCTCCACAATGGAGCATACCGTCTTTACAATGTCGGCCGCCAGATTGATGAGCCACGAGCTTGGAATGCGGACCTGCTCCACCCCTTTTACACTTAAGTACTCACTCGGATGAGATGTAATAAAAGTACTCATGTAGTTTGTTTATCAAAGACAAAAGTGTTATAATTTTCCCATTGATTGTTGTTATTTTTGTTTATATGAGAAATCCCCTAGTGGGTGGCTTAGCTGCGAATCCGTTTCGCCTAAGTTTGTAAAAAAAATTCCTACCGAGTGACGAGCAAGCCTCTCACTCGGAGGCTTAGCTGCGAATCCGTTTCGCCTAAGTACTTGAAAATCCTACCGAGTGGAGAGAAAACCTCCCACTCGGAGGCTTAGCTGTAGTCCAGTACTCGCCTAAGTATTTGAAAATCCTACCGAGTGGGGAGCAAACCTCCCACTCGGGGGCTTAGCTGCAGTCCAGTACTCGCCTAAGTGTTTGAAATCCTACCGAGTGGAGAGCGAACCTCCCACTCGGGGGCTTAGCTGCAGTCCAGTACTCGCCTAAGTGTTTAAAATCCTATCGAGTGGAGAGCAAACCTCCCACTCAGGGGCTTAGCCGCAATCCACTACTCGCCTTAGTGTTTGAAATCCTACCTAGTGGAGAGCGAACCTCCCACTCAGGGGCTTAGCTGCAGTCCAATACTCGCCTAAGTGTTCGAAATCCTACCGAGTGGAGAGTCTGCCTCCCACTCGGGG
>NC_041381.1:141119006-141202599 GCF_002162155.2 Triticum dicoccoides
GCTTAGCTGCAGTCGAATACTCGCCTAAGTGTTCGAAATCCTACCAAGTGGAGAGCGAACCTCCCACTCGGGGGCTTAGCTACAGTCCAGTACTCGCCTAAGTACTTGAAAACCCTACCGAGTGGAGAGAAAACCTCCCACTTGGGGGCTTAGCTGCAGTCCAGTACTCGCCTAAGTACTTGAAAACCCTACCGAGTGGAGAGCAAACCTCCCACTCGAGGGCTTAGCTGCAGTCCAGTACTCGCCTAAGTGTTTGAAAATCCTACCGAGTGGAGAGCAATCCTCCCACCCGGAGGCTTAGCTGCAGTCTGGTACTCGCCTAAGTATGAAATTCATTCCAACCCGCAAGGACGACGAGGTGCAAGTCGACTGCTACCTTCTCCTTTTGAGCTATGGCACAAATACAATGTGCGCTCTGCAAGGACGACGAGGTGCAGGTCGACTGCTACCTTCTCCTGTGGAGCTACGGCACAAATACAATGAGCGCTCTGCAAGGACGACGAGGTGCAGGTCGACTGCTACCTTCTCCTTCAGAGCTCCGCCACAAATACAATGTGCACTCCATCCCGATCCGCAAGGACGCAGATCGACGGCCATCTGTGTTCCATCCCTACCCGCAAGAGTGCGTCACAAGCACTAAAATATATTCCGAGTGAAGAACAATGTTCGCTCAAAGGCAAATGCAAACATATTCAACGGCAAAGCCAAGTTCGGATAGCATCCTACGGGTCCAGAAGTGCTCAGGCATCAAGCCTGTTAAAGTTTATCGGTTACAAAACCACTCGCCATTCCGAGGAAAATTTAAGGCATCAAGCATAGAAGTTTTTTACTCCTCGGGTGGAGGACTGGAAGGCGCGACAAACTGCCAGGTCGATTCCATCTGCAATCCGAGTGGCAGCAGCGATGAAGGTCTCCATGAAATATTGGAAGTCATGCTTCTTGGTATTGGCCACCTTGAGGGACGCCAGCTTTTCCTCTCACGCATCCTTGCAGTGAACACGGACCAGAGACAGAGCAACATCAGCACCACACCTGGCAGAAGACTTCTTCCATTCTTGCACTCGACCTGGAACTTCATTCAGTCGAGTCATCAGAGACTCGAGGTCATTCTGAAGCGTCTCCCTTGGCCAGAGTGTCGTGTCGATTCACGACACCACAACCTTCAGTCGAGCAAGATAGTCAACCACACCAGCAACACGAGACTCCAGTCGGAGCACATTCATGGCAGTTTCGTCCTTCACAGGAGAGTTGATGGGATCCAGGCCTGTCTCCACTCGACTGGTCTCTTCCTCGAAGTTTTGGCAGAATTTTGTAAACACAACTCAAAGATAAGCCAGCAGTTCTATGATAAGTCAGTGATCACAAGTCAGTCGGGCAGCAGAGATTACCCTCAAGCATGATGAATAACTTCTTGGCGAGCCCTCCCAGATAAGCCCCCAGATCGTTCTTCTTCCCCACCAGTTCACTAGCCTTGTCACTTAGAGCTATATTGTCATTCTTTAGACGGCTGACTTCCTTGTTGGCTGCATCAAGAGCAGCTTTTTAGATTGGCGTTCTCTTCTTCAAGTTTGCCGACTGAAGCCAGCTTCTCCTCCGCAAGCTTCGTTTTGTCCAAAGCTGCCTTTTGCGCCTCAGCAAGTTCCTGGTCCTTCTTCTTCAGAGCCACCTTCGTTTTATCTGCAAAATGACAAGGAGGTCAGAATCAAGAATGGGCAGAAGGATAAGAACAGTCATCAAGTTCTCACCAATCACACCTTTTGCCTCGTCCTTCGCCTTCTGAAAGTTCTCCTGAACAAGCTTCAAGTCAAGGTCGAGCTAGATATGTTTCTTTTCCAACTCAATATAGCGAGCCACAAGCTCACAAGATTTCTGCGAAGAGTCAGTCGACAAACATCAAAGAGAGGTTGCTTCCGAGTAAATAAGAGAAAAACCGTAACGTTTCTAAGACTACAGTCGAATCAAAATATTCAACGGTAGTCTCGGGGACTACACCCAGTGGGTGCACTCAGTGTGCCCCCACAAGTTCTACCGACTTGATCTGATCAGTTGACTGAAAGGAACAAAGAGATTATGGTTCCAAATCCATAGCTAACTGCCAGAAGTGAGCCATGGTCTCATCATGATCTATACAAAATAGGAGAGAGAGAGTTCTTCAGACTACAGTCGACTGCCAGCAGTCCACCATAGTCTCGGGGACTACACCCAGTGGGTGCACTCAGCATGCCCACACTAGTTCTACCGACTTGATCCGATCAGTCGACCAAAAGGAACAACGAGATTATGGTTCCAAAACCACAGCTAACTGCCAACAATCTGCCATGGTCCGATTCTAAGGTTCCACTCGACATGGTCAGTTGGCGCCGGAGAAGCTGCCCGAGGGCGCTTGGACGACTACACAATAGGAGCGACCGCTTTGCCACGCTCACCCGCGGGGTCGTGGGCAAGCTTGGATCGCCTTTCCGTGCGAGGAGGATCAACTTCCATTTCCTCCTCCTCCTCGCTGGAGCCGTCTTCAACCTCTTCCCCCTCGCCGTTTCCATTGCCACTCCTCCTCCTCCTCACTTTCACCTCCACTCGCCTCTCCCTCCTCGGCTTGTTCTTGCGCCCCGTTGGGCGTCGAATACATCTCAGTCGTGGCCTAGAAGACAACAAACAAGACAAAAGTCAGTCGACTGATTTTAAGAAGACAGAATGGAAAAAGCAGAATCATAGTCGGAAATGCAGAATCGGACCTTGTCTACTTCGTATGATTGGTCGAGTGGGACAACCCTCCTGGCTCCTCGGGGGTTGTCTTTGTTCCCTGTGATGCTCGCCATCCACCGCTCCAGTGTGGCGTCGTTAATCTCCTCTGGATGGATCCGACTGGTGTCCTCAGTGCCAGAATACAACCACATAGGATGATCTCGAGCTTGGAGCGGCTGGATGCATCGTCGGAGGAAGACCTCCAAGAGGTCCATGCTAGTCACCCCGTCACGGATGAGATGCACGACACGCTCGACCAGCAAATTCACCAGCGCCTTCTCTTCCGGGACCACCTTCAAAGAGGAAGGCTTCCTCACTCGTTCCATGGAAAAAGGAGGGAGTCCAGTCGACTGCCCCGGCGTCGGCTGGTCTTTGTAGTAGAACCAGGTCGACTGCCATTCACGGACTGAGTCGGGTAAGATTATGGTCGGAAAGGAGCTTTTTCCTCTCGGCTAAACCCCAAGACCCCCACACATCTGAATCACTTGAGTTCTCTCGTCACTCGGATTGGACTTCTTCACCGTCTGAGAGCGACAAGTGAAGATGTGCTTGAAAAGACCCCAATAAGGCCGGCAACCCAAGAAATTCTCGCACAAGGACACGAAAGCAGCAATGTACACGATGGTGTTGGGTGTGAAGTGGTGGAGTTGCGCCCCAAAGAAATTCAGAAATCCCCGAAAGAAAGGGTGAGGCGGGAAAGAAAACTCACGGTCGACATGGGTGGCCAAGAGTACGCACTCACCCTCCTGAAGCTGCGGCTCTGACTCCCTCCTCGGGAGCCGGGCCGATCCATGGGGGATCAGTCCTCCGTCAGCCAGGTCGTCAAGATCCGCTTGACTAATCGTCGAGCGGATCCAATCGCCCTAGATCCAGCCCGGCGGCAGGCCGGTCCTCGATGATGATCCGCTCCGACTGGTCCCCCTTCCATTCACCTTCGCCGTTGCTTTCTTCGCCCGCTCCAGGGGCGCCGTCTTCTCCTTCACCATCGTTGCCAAAGATTCGTGCGCGGAGCAGCGGCGCGGAGGCGGAAGCGAACGAAGCGAAGAAGTCTGGAGAAGAGAGGGGAGAATGAGAACACACTTTTCAAAAAACCCCGTCTGGCGCTTTATATAAGGTTGCTTCCGAGTGACTGACATGTAGGCCCGGGCGGTCCTGTCAAATCCCGCAACAGTCGCGCGCGCGATACGTGGCGAAAAAGGTGGCACGGAGATTGAGGCGGCCCTGCCTTATCCCATCCAATTACTGCGGCCTCGCCCCATCCTGCACGCTTCCCAAAATTCGAATCCCACAAAATCCGTGGGTTGCAGAACAACTCGTCACACGAAAGATCTCGTCCACTCTGTCACTCGGAGCTCTCCAAGTGAAAACTTTACTCGACAGAAACAAAGAATGGATCAAGGCGACTGAAAAAGAAGTTTGTGCCGTCACCTAAAGTCCATTGATCCAAGACAAGACATACTCATAGCACGAGAAAATGGGTCAGAAGAGTTCTCAACTCCTTCCCCACTCAAACCTCGATCCATTTGGGGGCTAATGATGAAGCTATGTACCTAGGGTAGGGTCATGGACCTGTCCAAACTACCCTGCCCAAGGACATCTCTAGAAGAAACCACATGTCAATCGACTCAGAAGTGTTCCACTCGACAGACTCGAAGACACTCGACCATGAAGCCAACCACTCGACCATGAAGCGAACCACTCGACGGCCATGAGATCTAAAGTGACTTTGCACGCCAACGGTCGGTCATTAAGTAGCTTTTATGGTCATCATAACACTTTATGTATAGAGTTACCAGTAATGCCCAACCTTAATGTATCTTAATTAAACCCTGCATAACTGAGGGCCGGAGGGGTCTGGCGGACTCTATATAAGCCAACCCCCTCCTCAGTGTCAAGGGTTCGCACCCCTGTAACTCATACGCATATAATCCAGCCGACCACCTCCGGGCTCCGAGACATAGGGCTGTTACGTCCTCTGAGAAGGGCCTGAACTCGTAAATCCCTTGCGTATACAACAACTGCATAGCTAGGATCTTGTGTCTCCATTAGTACCCCCCTACACTACTGTCAGACTTAGAACCACGACACCGACCCCTTGCTATGGTGGTCGCTAGCCCTATTTATAGAGGCCTTGGTCCTCTTCCCAAATATTGAGCGGGAAGGGATTCCACAACGGCGGGATTTGAAGGGGGACAACCAGTACAAGCTATCCTTACTAAAGGTGGTCTTTGACTGCCAAAGGCACTAGCGATGATGCCGTCTTGGGCTCCACGGTGACCTCCGTACTACCGTCCTGCTGGTCTTGGTCTTGTTGTGCTGATACGGAAACCTTTGCTTGATGCCTCAGTACTCCGCGCATGCGCTTGCCCCCTTTGCACTAAAGAGGAAACGAGGACACTGCACAGTCTGGCGCCTGCCTGGCGTCCGCCTGGCCTTGATCGTCATGGCTTGCGTCATGAGTACCTCGCGAGGTACCCTTGCCTTGATCTCTCCGCCTCCTCGCGAGGCTGCCTAGTGAGGCATCCCCTGAGGAGGCCTTGCGTCATCCGGCCCGTGAGGCATGGACCCTCGCGAGGGTCTTGAACTTGGGTTGAAGAACGGGCCGTACTGGGCCGCTGCTGAGCCATGCCGCAGGCCGCAGGCAGGCAAGTCTGGATACCGCCATATCCAGGATGCCGACAGTGCAGGGGTGGGGCCCCTTACTTATCCACGCTGGCAGGACCAGGTCAACGACCCTGGGTCGCTGCTAGGTGGGGTCCACTCCTCCTTCTCTCTTCTTCTCTCCTCTCTCCTTATTGGGTGGTTGGTGCGACATATGCCAAAGGATGGCTAATCATAGTGGGAGCTAGTAAGACGTCACCGGTGCGTGGAAACCCCTAGTCGTGCTCTACGGGGTCTCCGCATGATCATTATATCAACAAGTAGCTACAAGCTTGCTCCTTGAGAAGTTCGGCTAGAGGAGGAACAAGGGCAAGGCTAGCTCTACTCCTCTCTCAATATGTGTGTGTATCTCTAAGAGTTAAACCCTTTGCATGGGTGCCCTGGGGGGTTTATATAGGTCTACCCCCCATGAGTAAAATGGTAATCCGGCCGGGTGTAGGCCCGGGCCGTCAGTGTCTGTGGTTGTCGGCTGCTCCGCCAACAGCTGGGGCCCGCCGCCTGGTGCGTCCTGTCGGTTGTTGGGCTCTTGGCCGACAGGTAGGGCCTGCTGCTTGTGGGTCCTGTCGGCTGCTCATCACTGTAGCCTTGCCTCTAATGATGAGGGTTTGGTCGGGGAGAGCGTGGCTACAGTACCGCCGCCTAGTGGGCGTTCACCGTAGCCACTCCCCGTCTTATCTAGTTAATGGCGCACAAACATCTAGGGAAGGGGAGGGCCGTCTGCTGGGAGTCGGCCTCCCCCTATGTTGTCTGGTCTGGGTTTGCCTCTTTCGGCCTCTCATGGACAGGTAGGGCCCGCCGCCTGTGGTCCGTACTGACAGCCCGTCGTGGGAGCATGGCCTCCTCTGCCATGGATGATGTCACGAGCATCATGGCAACAGTGCTGCCCTGAGCTAGGGATGGCCGCCCGGTATGCTGCATTGTGCCCACGTTCAGCCCGGGTTTCGGGGTGGCAGGTGACACTGTTGCCTCGCCCCGTCTCATCATCGTTACGTGGGTGCAAACTTTGAGGGCGCGTGAGTGGCTGCCTGCCAGGAGTCGGCCTCCTTGGTGACTGCCTGTCAAGAGTCGGCCGCACTGGAGGTCGCCTGCTCGGAGTCGGCCCATGTCAGGGCCACTATTTGGGCCTTGCCGCCTTCCTGCAGCCGGCCATAAGAAGGTGGCCCTTTGTCTTTGATGCCTGAGGGGCGCAACCGGCCCCGATGTCTTGAAATACCAGGGGGAACAGATTTGGCTACCCATGGTCATTTACTCCGAAACTCCCGACGAGGCACAGTGGAGGCGAGGCCAGGCGCGTCGCCGACGATGGGGCCGGCAGGCTCCAGCCACCTCCGACCTGGGAGAAGACGACGACAGCCTGAGGGACGGACGTCGCGTCCATCCCGAGGCGAAACGAGCACCGGGGAGGTCCACAACCACGACGTGCATTGGAGTAGAGGGCTCCGCGGTGGCGGAGGCAAGTGATTTGGTGGCTCAAGAGGCGAAAATGATGGGCGGCAGGTCCGGGAGGATCGCCGGAGGTGTGGTGGTGCGCTGGTGGAGGAAGCAACAAAGGGGAAGTGCTCTGTGGCTCCGACCTCAAGGGGAACCGAGGCGGCAACCATGGCGATGGCGGGGTTAGGAAGCGGCTCCGGGGACGAGTGAGCTGCTCGGGGAGGCGTATAGGAGGGCGGGGAAGCTGCTGGTGAGGCTAGTTGGGTCGCGGATGGGCTATATATAGCCGAGCGAGGAGAGCTCGAGAAGGGGGTGAGGGGGCACGCACGCGGCTACATGTCCGCGCTCCAGGGATGGGCACGCGCGGCCAAGGGTCACGAGGAGTGGCGGCAAGGCAACAAGGGAGATCCAAACAAGCTCACGGGGTGCGCAATGCCAACGAGGCTCAGGGGAGAAGAAGACAGAGGAGGAAGACGACGACACACATGGGGGCTCACTATTTGGTCGTTGGCACGGCTCAACGGAGAAGAAAACGGAGGGGTAAAGGGGTCCAAGCGCACGGCGACGATGATGCCGAGCTATTCGACAAGCTGAGATGAGCCAGAGCCAGCCAGAGCTGCTCTGCCGAGACCAACAGTGCGCAAACCACCATTTTGGCCGACTTCACTCGTGATCACCACGGGCACTGCACGCTCTAGCCTCCTACTTAGCGCCAAACCTTGTCAGCGAGGAGTCCTTCCAAGGCTCATTAAAGATGAGGTGATGGCACGGACAGAGATGTAGGGAGCAGAGGGAAACAAGCTCGACAAGTATGCTATTGCAAACTTGGCCACGTCTTGGTGATCAACACAGTGAGCTTAAGGACTAAACTTGATGTCTCAGAGGTTAAGGCTAGCAAGGACTACGGTCCTGGAAAGTTGGAGGGGATTTGGGAAAGTATTTAACATAGCTGTAGTACAACTGTCAAATATGCCCAGAAAACAAATTAGGAAGAAGCACTCACTAGGAGTGCTGGATAGGGCTACCACTTGGCCAATCTTCATGATTTGGTCATATGTAGATGCTGCAAAAAGATCATACCAAATGGAGTTGCCAAATTGGTACTTGTTTCACAAGCATCCCTTCTGACTAGAAACTTGGGAAAATTCTAAGAAAATATTGGCTACACGAAATGAGCGAATCTCTTGTGTAGGTGGGTGTCGGTGTCAAAACCGGTGGATCTCGGGTAGGGGGTCCCGATCTATGCATCTTAGGCTGATGGTAACAGGAAGCAAGAACACAATGTTTACCCAGGTTCGGGCCCTCTCGATGGAGGTAACACCCTACTTCCTGCTTGATTAATATTGAAGATATGAGTAGTACAATAGTAGATCTACCACGAGATCGTAGAGGCTAAACCCTAAGAGCTAGCCTATGATGGTATGATTGTAATTGTGATCGGCCTTCTAAGGACCATCCTCTTCGGTTTATATAGACACTGGAGAGGGCTAGGGTTTACATGGAGTCGGTTACAAGGAAGGAAATACAATATCCGGATCGCGAAGCTTGTCTTCCAGGCAAAGGAGAGTACCATCCGGACACGGGCCGGAGTCTTGAGTCTTGTATCTTCACGCATCAATAGTCCGGACGATGTATATAGTCCGGTTGTCCGGATACCCCCTAATCCAGGACTCCCTCAGTAGCCCCTGAACCAGGCTTCAATGATGATGAGTCCGGCGCGCAGTCTTGTCTCCGGCATTGCAAGGCGGGTTCCATCTCCGAATACTCCAATGTACCTATTACGACGAACAGTGTCCGCATCCCATCAATGTTGTATTCCTTGGCTTCAGTGCATCAATAATGACCACTTCCACGTGTCGAGCTAATGCGAGGAGTCGAGGCATTTTTGCATTTGCCACCCCTGATCCTTCGGGCTAACTGTCTATTTGAAGAGACGGGGATTCCCAGATCCAAACCTCACTCCTCCCCCTCGAGCAAGCATCCAACAGAGCACCCCGAAAAAATCATTCCAACATGGCTGGTCGTCGCAGCTCTTCTGCTTGCTCCCCTTGCCCCAAGCCGGGGGACTGGGGAGAGTGTTCAGTTTCTCATAGCCGTTTCATAAAGTTACAAACCCAAGGGCTTCTCCCACCGGCATTCGCGGTCCCCATACGAGCCGGAATAGCCACCTACAACGGCGGAGAACAAGCAGAGAGATCCCCTGATCCGTCTCCGGAGGAGCGAATATGCCTCATTCCGCATCTGTTAAGGGGCATCGGGTTTCCTATTCATCCATTAGTTTGTGGGGTCCTGGAGTTTTACGGCCTCCAGTTGCACAACTTTACCCCAGCCTTCGTACTACATATAGCATGGTATGTCGCCTTTTGTGAGCTATTTCTAGGCTGCGAGGCTCATTTCGGTTTGTGGAAGAAGCTGTTCTGCCTTGTCCCCCGCAACCAGGGAGAGTCCCTATGTCAAGTGGCGGGGCCGAAGTATGGCGTATCGTCGGGACCCGATACCTATCCGGCACTCCCAAAAAGGCACCAGAGAATTGGCCTTCAGACTGGTTTTATATTGACGACGTCCCCCTTCAGGATCCAGTCCGGACAGGACTTCCCGAGTTCAGTAACGCCCCGCCGAGGGCACGTCTAAGCTGGCGCCCCCAAGGACCCCAAGAAGAGGATACTAGGGAAATACACTTCCTAATGAGTAGGATAAAGTTACTGGCCATGTCCGGACTAACAATAGTCGAGGTCATGGCAATATGCATAATGCGGGGAGTGCAACCGCTCCAATATCGGGGCAATCCCATGTGGCATTTCAACAGGGAAGACGATGCCACCCGTTGCGGCCGTAAGGGTCCGGACTCCGCCACTGCTCTGGCAAGGATATTGTCCGATCTGTACAAGGGAGAAGAGGAAGACTTCCTTCATATCAAACCGCGGGACGGATTCTCCATGTACAATCCCCCAAACTGGGTAAGTCGTCATTTATTTTGTCGCTTCACTTATCATGGCGTTCTTTGCTAAGGTTACCTGCCTTGATATTTCTGAGCAGGAACTGAGGAGGGCCATGGAAGGAATCTCCAGCCCTTCCCCACAGCCAGAGGACCCCAAAAGGGCCCTGGATCCAGGACTTGAAGAAGACCCGGACGCGGCCGTGGAGCTTGTCGACGGGATATTTTACCAGGCGAGTCGTGATGGTGCCTCAGTGGCCATTACTGCTGATTATCCTGGACTACTACCTTCGTCGCGTGTAAGCCAAGCCGAAGACTCGATCCTCCGAAGAGGACTCTTTCCTGATGTCACGCCTTATTCCTGAAGTGTCATGTTTTTGCAGAGGCGATGTTTGGAGTGCAGGGCCGAGCCCCTAGGGACCTGTCAGCCACAGGCGCCCGGATTTGGCAGGCTCAAGAGGAAGGCGGTTAGGGCCGACACGCCTCTACAAAGGTAAGGAAACAACCTGTCATTTAATTATTCTTATTTGAAGTATAACAACGCCCTTTACATCCTGGTAGGAAGAGGAGTATCCGGACTATATCCGGGGATCCTGCCAAGCATGCCTTCACTAGTCGGGCTCTAGAGCCGACTTCGAGAGAGGAGGCGGATGTTGGGCCGATGCCGCATAGTCCTCCGACAAAGGATGCGGATATGCTCTCTGCCACGAATTCCGAAGTAGAGAACGCCAGGAATCACCGGCGTTGACGGGCCGTGCTTTGCAACAACATCTTTTCTGAAGAGGCATTTAATGCTTTCAATTCGGGAGACGCATACATCCGAGCTGCTCAAGGCGGGCTCGCCCGGGCGACGGACTAGTATACCAAAGATATACGGGTAAGAAAGTTTGATAAGCATGTATAGCAGTAGCCCCTGAGACTTGAAACGGTTGGCACAATAGTTTTAAGTATCAATTTATGCGCAGGTTCTTGTAGATAAGAATGATAAATTTTCTCGGGAGCTAGAGGAGTTCAAGACCCAACTGAGGGCCATGGTTGACAAGCTAGAGGAATCCCAGAAGGCCTCATCTGGTAACATTTATCTCGATTGTACGAAAATGTACAAGTTAGCAACTGGCTGATATGATGAGTTTAACAGAAAATTCTGCAGATAACCCCGGAGTAAATCTGGAGGGCCGGAGAGATGACGAGTCGCATCTCCAGAGGCAACTAAAGTATGGCGAGTGCATTCTTACGCAAGTTAAGAAGGAGAAGAATATTCTCCAAGCTGCCAATGTTCGGCTGGACGTGGAATTGAAAGACGTCCGTGCGCAGCTGGCGGACTCCGTGAAGGAGAACAAAAGGCTTCGCCGCGACATTTATGGTAAGTGCCTGGACGAACTGTAGCATAGTTCGGCGAGGAAGTATATTGAAAGAGTTTTGCTTGTAGGAATGCTGACAGGTCGCTCTGAGGAGGAGATGCCCGCATCTGCAGGCGATTTACTGCAAGACCTCTCACAGATGCACGAGCGAGCTCGGCAGGCGATGCAGGGCGTAGCGTAGGCCTTGTGGCCATCAAGCTTCCTGCCGAATGGCATGGGAGAGCTTGTGGACATGCTTGAAGGAGCACGGCGGCGCTTCTGACTGTGGAAGATGTCAGGCCGGCAGGGTGCAAGGGAAGCATGGGCTATGGTGAAGACGCGCTACACCAAGCTGGACCCGAACCATATGGCCGAAGTCGGACCGGCAGGGCCAGATGGGCAAGAAATTCCTGTGAGTCTGGTATATGACCAGGTGGCGTTAGCCGCGAAGTATTCTCAATAGGATTGTAAGCTAGATAGCTTGTTGGATGGTATAGAGGAGGAATATAGTCAGTCCAAGTGACTGTGTAATTCAATGGACATAAGTAGCCCCTAGCCGGATTAAAATCATTTGTCATGGCGGACCTTTTCGCTTCAGCCCCCGGATCCTACAGTCCGAGGTGTGTCCGAATACCCGCTTGGTTATACAAAACCGGAGTATGCGTGGAAACCAGGCGTAGGGGTCATAACTGCTTGAACAGACAAGTACCCAACTAGTTATGTTATATTACATGGATAGTAAGAAACATCTTCCAGGGAGAATAGTTCCGTTAAGGGTTCCTTTCCCTGGGTAAGCATGCGACAAGGCACATGTCCGGACTGCAAACCATAGTGCAGGATAAAAAACTTCTGGGGATTAATGTTATGATAAACGAAGAAATCTTTTGTTCACCGACCGAATATTCTCTTAAGGAAACTAGCTTTCGGCTTCACCTAGTCTGAGGTACACATCTGGCTGAACCGGTAGTAACAATCGCAGAGGTGCTCCCCTTATGCCCTAGCCGAATTAACGGGAACGTAGGGCATAAACACAGGAGCCAGGCAACCCAGCTTGGCCACGTCTTAAGTCATATCAATGCATATATTGGTGAAGAAAAGGCACACATGGAAAATACATGTGTGATGGGCGAAAAGCCCTTTAGAATAAGTTATGTTTAGCTTCCGTATAGGAAGCCCCCAGGTAGTGCTTACACGCATAGTGCGGCCGGAATAATCCGGGAGTCCGTACTGTATTAAATACTTTGTGTGAAGAGAAAAAGATCGAGAAAGGAAGAGGGAGGGAGCATAATTAAAAAAGGAGGATGTAAGGATATGAACACTGAGTTCGGCGCTAGGCATAGAATCTCCGGAGTCTGGCTGCTTTCCATGGGTTGGATCGAGTCTGTTGTCGGACACATGCCATAATCGGTACGCTCCTCCGGTAAGAACTTTGTCGATGATGAAGGGGCCTTCCCACTTGGGTTTGAGCTAGTCCTTCTTCTTCTGCGGTAAGCGTAGAACGAGCTCCCAATATTATAAGTTTTGGCCCGCACTTCTCTGCTTTGGCATCTTCGAGCCTGTTGCTGATAGAATGCGGAACGGGCCTTCACGATGTCGCGCTCCTCCTCCAGGTCGTCCAAGTTATCCTGCCGATCTAACTTGGTTTCCTTCTCTTCGTACATGCGTACGCGTGGCAAATCATGTATTATGTCGCAGGGTAGTACTGCTTCCGCGCCGTACACCATAAAAAATGGTGTATATTCGGTGGTGCGATTTGGTGTGGTCCGCAGCCCCCAGAGCACGGAGTCGAGCTCCTCGACCCAATGAGTATCCGACTCTGTCAAGGTTCGCACTAGTCTGGGTTTGATGCCGCTCATGATGAGACCGTTTGCCCATTCGACCTGGCCATTTGTTTGAGGATGGTAGACGGAAGCATAGTCGAGCTTAATGCCCATTTTGCCGCACCAAGCTTTCACTTCATCGGCTGTGAAATTTGAGCCATTATCGGTGATGATGTTGTGGGGAACACCGTATCGGTGTACGACCCCAGATGTAAAGTCTATTACTGGTCCGGATTCGGCCGTTTTCACTGGTTTGGCTTCTATCCATTTGGTGAACTTGTCTACTATGACCAATAAGTATTTTTTCTTGTGGCTTCCCCCTTTAAGGGGTCCGACCATATCCAGCACCCAGACCGCGAAGGGCCAAGTTATGGGGATTGTTTGGAGAGCGGTAGGGGGCATATGATTCTGATTGGCAAAGAGCTGGTAACCGATGCGGTGTTGGACAAGGTCCTGTGCGTCTGCTCGGGTCGTCGGCCAATAGAAACCTGTATAGAAGGCCTTGCTGACTAGTGCTCGAGCCGCGGCGTGGTGCCCGCCCAGTCTGGCATGGATTTCAGCCAAGAGCTGCCGCCCTTACTCTTGGAGATGCACCTTTGGAGCACTCCGGTCGCACTTTTCTTATAGAGTTACCCTTCATGGACTTTGTAAGCTTTAGAACGCCGGACAATGCAGCGTGCTTTATTTTGATCTTCGGGGAGCTCATGCCTATTTAGGTAGGCCAAGAAAGGCTCAGTCCACGAGGTGATGACGGCCATTATTTCGTGGGCTGATGATGTTATTTCTGTGGTAGAGCCTCCGATTATGTCTGATAGTTCGGGATCTGGGGATGTATTCTGATCTGTGCTGGTATTGCCAGACTCCCCTTCCCATACCACGGATGGCTTGAACAGCCTTTCCAGGAATATGTTAGGTGGGACAGGGTCGCGTTTAGCGCCGATGCGGGCAAGGACATCTGTCGCTTGATTGTTTTCTCGAGCCACATGGTGAAATTCGAGCCCCTCGCACCGAGCTGTCATTTTAAGGACGTCATTACGGTAGGCCGCCATTTTCGGATCCTTGACATCAAAGTCTCCATTTATTTGTGATATTGTGGGGGTTGAATCCCCGCGCAGCTCTAGGCGTTGAATGCCCATAGAGACTGTCATCCAAAGACCGTGCAACAGAGCCTCATATTCGGCTGCATTGTTGGAGTCTGTGTATAATATTTTGAGGACGTATTGGACCGTGTCTCCAGTGGGAGACGTCAGGACTGCACCTTCTCCCAATCCGGCCAGCATATTAGATCCGTCGAAGTGCATGATCCAGTTAGAGTACGCGCCGTACTCTTTAGGGAGTTTGGCTTCCGTCCATTCGGCGACGAAGTCAGCTAATACTTGCGACTTGATAGCCTGCCGAGGCTTGTATGTTATGTCGAACGGAAGGAGCTCGATGGACCATTTAGCGATCTGGCCCGTGGCATCGCGGTTATTTATTATATCATTTAGTGGTACTTCAGAGGCCATCGTAATTGAACACTCTTGAAAGTAGTGCCGTAGCTTTCGGGATGACATGAAGACCGCATATGCTATTTTTTGATAATGTGGGTATTGGGATTTGCACGGGGTGAGGACCGTGGATACGTAATAAACCGGCTTCTGTAGCGGGAATTTGTATCCGTCAACCTCTCGTTCGACGACGAGTACTGCGCTTACAACTTAATGTGTTGCAGCTATGTACAAGGTTCGCCGATATTTGGCACTGTTAGGACTGGATTATTGGCCAATAAGGTCTTTATTTCATCGAGTCCGGCCGCGGCTGCATCTGTCCACACGAAGTGTTTGGTGCGCCGAAGAAGGCGGCAAAGAGGTAATGCCTTTTCTCCTAACCTGGAGATAAAGCGGCTCAAAGCAGCCATGCATCCAGCTAGTTTCTGGATGTGTTTGAGGTCTGTTGGTATAGCCAACTGCGACAAAGCTCGGATTTTTGCCGAATTAGCTTCAATTCCTCTATTGGAAACGTTGAAGCCCAACAGTTTTCCAGGGGGACACCGAAAATGCATTTCCCTGGATTTACCTTGATGTCGTATGTTCGTAGATTGTCAAACATAAGCCTCAAGTCATCTATTAGGGTTTCGACGTGGCTTTTTTTTGTGACTATGTCGTCCATGTATGCCTCCACTATTTTACCGATTTGCTTTTCCAGGCATGTTTGAATCATGCGTTGGTAGGTTGCGCCGGCATTCTTAAGCCTGAAAGGCATAGTGTTGAAGCAGAAAGGGCCATATGGCGTTATGAAATCTGTTGCAGCTTGGTCGGACTATGCCATCTTTATTTGATGGTATCCAGAGTATGCATCGAGGAAACACAGCGAGTCGTGTCCTGCTGTGGCATTGATGATTTGATCGATGCGAGGGAGGGGAAAGGGATCCTTGGAGCAAGACTTGTTGAGGTATTTGAAGTCGACGCACAGGCACCAGGATTTGTCCTTCTTTGGTTCCATTACCAAGTTCGCCAGCCAATCCGGATGTTTGATATCTTTGATGAATCCGGCCTCAAGTAGCTTGGCTAGCTCTTCCACCATGGCTTGCCGTTTGGGCTCTGAAAATCGCCTCAGGGTCTGTTTAACAGGTTTGTATCCCTTTAGTATATTAAGGCTGTGTTCGACCAATTCTCGCGGGATGCCCGACATGTCCGATGGGTGCCAGGCGAAAATGTCCCTATTCTCGCGCAAGAAGTCTCGCAGTGCGGCGTCCATAGTGGGGCTCAACTGTGTCCCGATGGAGGGCTGTCTTCATGGGGTCCGTTGGGTGGACTTGGAACTTGACTATCTCATCTGCGGGTTTAAATGAGGTGGACTTGGGTCGTTTGTCGAGTATCACATCGTCCCTGTCCACAGTGGCGCGCAGTGTTGTTAATTCTTCTGCTGCTAGGGCTTCGGATAATGCTTCCAAGGCTAGTGCTACGGTTTTGTTTTTCGGCATGGAGTGCGACGTCCGGATCACTAGCTAGAGTGATGATTCCATTAGGTTCGGGCATTTTAAGCTTCATGTACCCGTAATGGGGTATGGCTTGAAAGCTTGCAAACGCGTACCGCCCTAGAAGGGCATGGTATCCGCTGCTGAAAGGAGCCACTTGGAATCTGATTTCTTCGGACCTGTAATTCTCCAGGGTGCCGAATACCCCATCGAGTGTGATTTTCCCCGCACACCGTGCTTCCCGACTAGGGATAATTCCACTGAAGGTTGTGCCGCTTTGTTCAATGTGGCTTTTGTCAATTACCATCTTCTTGAGTGTTTCTTCGTAGATTAAGTTTAATCCGCTTCCGCCGTCCATGAGTACTTTAGTGAGCCGAAAGCCGTCCACTATTGGGCTAAGGACCAGAGCGGCTGGTGCCCGGATGGTCTGGAATTGGGGTTCGTCACTGGCATTGAAAGTTATAGCAGTGTCGTTCCACGGATATATTTTTGCCACATGGCAGATTTCAGCGGAGCTTCGATGAGCTCGCTTGCGCCTATTGTTTGAGGCGAAGGTCTCGAAGACTGTTAGTACCGTATTGTGTTCCTGGGCGGGATGTTGTTCGGCTTTATGGCTCCCGAGGAGATCCTCGCAACTTTTTGCTACCTGCCGGAGTATCCAACATGCCCTAAGGCTATGGGTTGGCGTTGCGTCCGGCGTACTATGAAGCTTGCATGGCCTATTGAGCCATTCTTCCATTACGGTTCCACGCCCTGGGGCGGGTCTTGGTTTCTTGGGAATTGAATTGGTCGAATTACGAGGGTTCGGCCGTTTAGTTCGCACAAAGGTTCTGGTGAGGGCCGTACTATCCCAAAATTCTGTTTTGGTCTTCCAGGTGCTTTCCATTGAACAGTACTTCTGTACTATCGTTGCCAAGTCTGCAAAGTGTACTATGTCATGGCGACTTATAGCATTAAGGAGTCCTTTGTTCGTGTAGTTTTTGCAGAAAAGTGAGACTATGTCCTCCCCGTGGCAGTCCTCGACCTTGCTAAGAGCAAGGAGGAATCTGGCCCGGTAACGGTGTACCGTCTCCTGGGGCTCTTGCCTGATGTGGGAGAGACGGTCTAGGTACGAGCGAGTGTCGTTGGCTGAATCTGGATTTTGATCTGATCTGACATCCGGGGGCATAGGAAGTTCCGAGCCTGACAGTTCGGGATCCGGAGTATTGCCCAATCTCTTCGGCCCAATGCCCGATCCTAAGTCTGGGATCTGGGTCATGTCTTCCTTTGAGTAGGTGTTCGGCTCACTGAGTTCGGTGATCCGGACATAATTCATCCTGAAAGTTGAGGGGCAACCCGTGTGTGGTTCCTCCACTACGGCTATTTCATGGGTGGCCGGCGGGGATCTAATGTCCCTTTGGTTGGGTTTAAGCCCAATCCGGTCATAGTCCGTAGCCACTCCCAAAGCGGCGATGCGATCCAAGAGCTCATTAAGGGAGGAGAGCTCAATCGGATCTATCTTTTCGGCAAGCTCCAAATTGATGCGAAGGTTATGCGTGATGACCCGCGAGGCCATCGTTGGCGCGACAGCCGATGGGGCGGCCATAATGAAGCCACCAAGTCGGAGAGTTTGGCCTACAGCCAGCGCTCCCCCAGAGGTGATGTCGTCCTTGACAATGAGACGAGCCATCGAGCCTTTGGAGTGACGACACAGAGGAACTCTCAATGAAAGCACCAATGTCGGTGTCAAAACCGGCGCATCTCGGGTAGGGGGTCCCGATCTGTGCGTCTTAGGCTGATGGTAACAGGAAGCAAGGGACACAATCTTTACCCAGGTTCGGGCCCTCTCAATGGAGGTAAAACCCTACTTCCTGCTTGATTAATATTGAAGATATGAGTAGTACAAGAGTAGATCTACCACAAGATCGTAGAGGCTAAACCCTAATCCCTAGCCTATGATGGTATGATTGTAATTGTGATCGGCCTTCTAAGGACCATCCTCTCCAGTTTATATAGAAACCGGAGAGGGCTAGGGTTTACATGGAGTCGGTTACAAGGAAGGAAATATAATATCCGGATCACCAAGCTTGTCTTCCACGCAAAGGAGAGTCCCATCCAGACACTGGCCGAAATCTTGAGTCTTGTATCTTCACGCTTCAATAGTCCAGACGATGTATATAGTCCGGCTGTCCGGATACCCCCTAATCCAGGACTCCCTCAGTGGGTTATATGGATAGGAGAAGGCTTGGTAATATTTTCAGCCATAATGGAGCAAGATAAAATATAGTTTCTTCACAAACTGAAAATTTGGATAGAAAACAAGAATTGCTCTTATGCTCACATAGATCAATGAAATGAGCTGAATTTGGGTGGAGGCTAATGATTTGGGATACTTGAGGAGATAGAAAAGTTTCATCCTATTTGGAAACTCTATGAAGGTACTTCCTTCACAAAGTTGCATTCTGGTCAAAACCTTTGCTGAATTGCACATGAAGCTAGGATGAAAGGATTAAGCTCATCTTTGGTATTCATGGGTGATTTATCAATGTTAATCACCCTGCCAAATTGCAGCTCAATAGGAATTAGGAATAAGGCACTTCCTTTGCAAAATTTCAGAGAAGTGAGAAGCTTGCATTGGATCATGTGCCCAATTTTTTATCTGTGGAACATGAGATAAGGATCGAACTAGTGATTATATAGCAAGGACAAGCTCCACAATTTATGCGGGAAGTTTATATGCTATATAAATGATAGTTCCTTTAGAAAAAGGCAGAAATGGATATTGGTATCAAATAGGAAAAGGCAATTTTCCTTATTTAATTATGGCCAATATCTTTGCCAGATCTTGGATTAGGCATAATTATCAACTCCACCAATTCACATGAATTTAGGAGGTGGCTAGCTATGCCTTTGGATTTTATTCCTCAGAAAGGCAAGAAAAGGAATAAATCATAATTCAAAAATATTGCATGGGAACTGGCAATATTTTTGCACATCCAGGGTTTACAAGGATAGGAGGGTCTCACGAAACAAATGAGATGATTAATAGATCAAGGAAAATGATAGCTCCTTTGTAATCACAAAAGCCACATTCAAATTCCAAAAATTTGGAATTAGGGTTAGAGATAGTTCGAGCTGATGCAAATGAGGTCTTGCCCACTAACAAAGATATGAGCAAGGTTTTGACAGGTTGGAAATGACAAGGATTCTCAGAGTCACCCAACAAACTCAAGAGAACGAGTTTGAAAATGAGTGCCAGGAAGGAATAACAGCACGAAAATTGATAACCCAACTTTGGGGTTGTTACAAGGAGGCGGCGCGGGTGGAGGCCCAGGCCGCAGAGAGGGTGGAGGCGACGACGAGGGTGTAGGCGGAGGCCGACGCCTGTGTTATGGTGAATCCGGATGGTGGCTAGGTCCCGGAGACCGTAACCCTCGAACAGCCGGAGGTGGAGGCGACAGAGACCCGGACGCCGCCTGGGGCGGACGGGGCCGACCAATCGGTGTCGGAGGTGGTGGTCCCCAACACCGTCGACCCAGAGGTGGAAGAGACTCAGCGTGCGCCGGATTTCAGCGGGCGAGAAGGCGGTGAGCCCAGCCAGCAGGAGGGACTACCAACCGGAGCTGGGCAGGCGGCGGACTGGGCCTTGGTGGCGTGCGGTCCTGCGCGCTAGTGTGCGATGCTAGCGACCTCGGAGCCGAGGGGGGTGGAAGCTGTGGCTTCAAGATCACGGAGGGCCAATGCTGGGGCCAAGAGTGGCGCTCCTTCAGGTTGGGTGGCAGGGGCCGGCCCAGCCGCCCTGAACTTGGCGGTGCAGGACATGGAGGACAGGTTCCTCACCCAGAACGCCACCCTTCTGATGGAGAGGGAGGAGATGCTGGCGACGCAGGTAGCCGTCCGGGTACGTGCACCCGCCTTTGTTATTTTTTTGTCTTGTAATCTTTCGTGGGGGCGCACCCAGCCCACCCACTGGGTGTAGCCCCCGAGTTCCGAGCCGGCTGCTGAGTAGGCGGGTAGGAACACAAAGGTATTCTTTTTGTTTGCTGAAATGCTTGCTGTTGTTGCACGACTACCACAACATGTGGGCGGCCGCCTACAACATGCAGAACTGAACGCTCACCGCCCGGACTACTGAGCTGGTTCAGAGCCGAAGTAAGTAAGCCGACTTCTAGTGGGGGCGCGCCAGCACACCCACTAGGTGTAGCCCCCGAGATTTGGGCCGACTGCTAAGCAGTCGGGCCGGATCTTCTCTAGTAGGCTTGTTTTCGTTTTTGTCGAAGTAGATGATGACGCCCTTGGTCTTCTTTTTGCAGCGACTACCACCCAGCTGATGGAGCATGTGGCCGAGCTCGAGGGTCAGCTCCGAGTTGTGGGGCAGGAGCGTGACCAGGCGGCCTCCATGCGCGACCGGCTAGAGAAGGTGCTGGCAGACCAGGCCGTGCGGCAAACAGAGCAGGTCCAGTAGGTGAAGCCAGACGAGGAGCAGCTCAGTGTCGAGCTTGAGATCTAGCGCACAGACTGGGCTGATAAGGAGAAGCTCCTCCATGGCGGCTACTCCGTGATCGAGGACATGCTCGACGGTACGCCTCTTCCCTTTTGTTCCGACTGCTCGTCGCCGATAGCTGCCGGACGCTGTCTTTTAACACCTATGTCTTCTTGTGGACAAAGTTTCTCCCAGGACACTCCATCGCCATTTGCATGGCCATCAAGGCCCAGCGCGAGGAGTACCAGCGCATGGGCAAGGAGATCGCGCAGGACCGGCCTCGGACCTTGGGCGAACAGCTCATGGCCGTCTGGATGAGCGTCGAGCCAATGCGCCGCCTGCTCCGCCGGCTTTAGCGCGCTGGGTCGTGGGACTTGGAGGGTTTGTAGCCGGGTGGTCAGATCCTGCAGACTCCCAGTCGAACGGCCGATTGGCTGGAGGTGGCGGCGAGCCAACTCGAAGCCTGGAAGAGCTTCGTGGCGCGGGCTGGGGCTGCCAAGGCGCTGGAGTTCGTCAAGTCCTGGTACCCTGGTGTGCGCCTGGTGCAGCTGGCGATCTTCCTCTAGGAGGCGCTACCGGAGTTGGCGGTGGAGCACAAGGTCATCGCCATCCCAGTGTCGGCTCTTGCCTACTACGCTGATGTCGGCGTCTTCATCCCGAAGCGAGGAGATTACGGCACCGTAGTTCCTTCGTCCGGGTTCAGTCTGAAACCATCGGACTGGGAGGACTCGGCGGAGGAGATTGCCTCCAGCAACGAAGGCGACGAGGACGATAAGGAGGAGGAAGGCAGCTACGTCGCACCATACAGCGGAGCGACCAGCCAGACTCGGCCCGACCCGGCACGGACTAGCGACCAGCCGGAGACCACATTAGTCGTCGCCAACAGCCAGGCCAAGACCCAGTAGCCGTAAGCCCCGCTAGTCTGAGCTACGCCCGCTGCCGACCTGTCCGTGCAGCCCGAGGGGCCGCCCGCCTAGATGGCATGTTATCTTTTTTCATGTTTTCTGTCTGCGTGCTTGAAAACAATGTTAGTTATGCGCAGTTCCACCCACATTCTTACATGTTCGAGGGGGTGTAACTTTAAACTTGATAAATGCCGGCCTTGGGCCGTTTTTATACAAGTTTAAATCCCCACATTCTTGCATGTGTTGCCGGTTCTAACATGAGTTTGCTTTTTCTCTGTTTGGCTTTTTCATTTGCCGCCTTCCTTTGGCCACCTCCCTGCCAGCCGGACAGCCTCGCTGCGGTTTGTGGCCGGGTCAGGGACTTGGCCATTGAGAATAGGCAAGCTACTTCAGCCGCTTAGAGCGTAGCTGGTCGAGCGAGAAGCCGGCCTGCCGGGTGCTGAGCAGCCGGATGAGGGAGGCGAAGGGACGGCTTGGCTTTGAGTCAACATTTTCCTTAGTCGTTTTCCATGTGGACAACATTTCCGGCCTTTAGCTCTTGCCAGCCGGACAGTCGCGCTGCGAGCTTTGGATGGGTCAAGAGAGGGCTTTGGCATCGGCACACTACTAGGCGGCTCCAGGTGGTGCTAACTTAAGCCAAGGCGGCGAGCCCCCGGGCCGGCTGGCCGGACCCAGGTGTGGCAAAAACAACTCAAATTAGGGCATAAGCTTATCTCATAGATAAAAAGGTAGCCCCCAAGTGCATCTCGGTGGACTTGATGTCTTTACTTAATACAAATGGCAGCATGGTACATACGCACGCCTTAATTGTAAAACGGACGGAGTAGGTTCGTGTTTCAAGGCCGCTCCGTCTCTTCGCTGGTTGTGTTTTGCTTGCGTGCCCTGGGCTTTTGGGCGTCCATGAGGTAGTATGAGTCGTTGCCTAGGACCTTGCTGATGATGGAGGTCCTTCCCAAGGAGCTGCGAGCTTGTGCTGGCCGGCTGATCGCTGGATCAAGCGGAGCACGAGGTTGCCTTCATGGAATGTGCGTGGCTTGACCTTCTTGTTGTGGTAGCGGCGCAGGCTCTGCTGGTAGATGGCGGATTGATACGTCTCCAATGTATATATAATTTTTTTATTGTTCCATGCTGTTATATTTTCATTCTTGGATGTTTTACAATCATTTTATAGTCATTTTATAGTCATTTTATATCATTTTTTGGTACTAACCTATTGACATAGTTCCCATTGTCAGTTGCTATTTTCTGCATGTTTTTTACTTCACAGGAAATCAATATCAAACGGAGTCCAAACGCAGCGAAACACCTGGAGGATTTTTTTGGGCCAGAAGAAAACCAGTGGGCCAAGGAAGCACCTGAGGGGCTGCTCACCCGCCAGGGCGCGATGAGAGGCCCATGCGCGCCCAGGTGGGTGCTGCCCACCTCAGGTGCCCCCCGAACCACCTCTTATCTCTATAAATACCACAATATTCTAGAAACCCTAGAGGAGTCGACAAAATATTGATCCAGCCACCAAAGAGTCTAGAACCACCAGGTCCAATCTAGACACCGTCATGGAGGGGTTCACCACTTCCATTGGTGCCTCTCCTATGATGCGTGAGTAGTTCTTTGTAGACTTACGGGTCCGTAGTTAGTAGCTAGATGGCTTCCTCTCTCTCTCTCTTGATTATCAATACAATGGTCTCTTGGAGATCCATATGATGTAAGTCTTTTGGCAGTGTGTTTGTTGGGATGCGATGAACTTTGAGTTTATGATCATATCTATGTTTTTATTCATGAAAGTTATTTGTGTCTTATTTGATCTCTTATAGGCATTATTGCTTATAGCCTCGTATTTCTTCTCCAATACTTGGGTTTTGTTTGGCCCACTTGATCTATTTATCTTGCAATGGGAAGAGGTGCTTTGTTGTGGGTTCGATCTTATGGTGCTTGGTCCAAGTGACAATAGGGGAACCAACACGTATGTATCGTTGCTACTAAGGATAACAAGATGAGATCTATATCTCCACAATAGATAAACGGATCTCGTCTACATCATGTCATCGTTCTTATTGCATTACTCCATTTTTCCATGAACTTAATACACTAGATGCATGCTGGATAGCGGTCGATGTGTGGAGTAATAGTAGTAGATGCAGGCAGGAGTCGATTTACTAATCTTGGACGGGATGCCTATATAATGATCATTGCCTGGATGTCGTCATGATTATTTGAAGTTCTATCAATTGCCCAACAGTAATTGTTTTCCCACTGTTTGCTATTTTTTCAAGAGAATCCACTAGTGAAATGTAACACCCCGGATGTAACTTTCCATATTTTTAACTCCAACTCTTGCCATTTTCCGGCTATATGTTTTGATATTTCCTTCGTGGTTGGGTTTTGTCTTTTGTTTTGCATTTTGTTCATGCATCTCATCTCATTGCATCATGTCATCATGCAATCCTTATAAAAACTTAGCTAAATAAATTGCATGGATCTTCGATCCATTTAAATCGAGGGAAGTGCACATAGTGATTTCTCTTTACAACATATAAAAGTCTGTCAATATTGTTAGGGAGCTATATTAAATATTCCACTATTTTGAAATCACCCATAAACACACTTGCAAAATAATTTCGTTCATTTTCTGCTTCATGTTTGGTCGCCAAACTTTGCCCTAAATTATTTCTTCACTTTCCGGAGCTCCATCGAAAATCTCAACATTTTAGCCTCTCCTATACCTTGTCCTAGTTCAAACCATTTGAATTAAATTCAAATGAGTTTGAATTTAAATCTTGCTTTCGCACCAACTTCTATTTTCTTGGATCAAGCTCATTTTGGTGAGTCCGGAAAAATTATCCGCGTGTCCAACTTTTCCCCCTAACCTCTCTTTCTTTTCTTTCTTATCTTTGCTTTTTTCTTCTTTAGATTGAGAGAGAGAAGAGAGCCCAGCTCCTCCATGGCCCATGGCCCACCTCGCCCCAACTCTTTTAACCCTAGCGAGCATCTCCCCTTGTTCCCTCATCTCGTTCCCCCTTCGCCGCCACCCACACGCACGCATGCAGAGGGCAGCGCTCGCGCCCATTCCCCTCTCCAGCCACCGACCGGATTCATCCATTTTCGCCGTTCCCGGCGCTACCGGAGCCCCAAGGCCCTTGTACCAAGTCCGCCGCCACACCATTTTCAAGCCATCGGGCGCCGGGTTCCCTGCCTGGCCCGCTCGTTCTCTGCACGAGGGAGACGCATCGCCAGCGCCTCGTCTGCCTCCCCTGCTGTAACACCCCGAGACCGGCGCTCCAGAAGACTTCCAGCTATTCCGAGTTTCGTCGTGCGATGTATTTGTTTGTTGCATTCTTCATGTCATCTCTTGCATTGCATCATGTCATCATGCCATCATATCATTAATTTTATAACTCTTCTAAAATAAATTGTATGGATCTTCGATCCATTTAAGTCGAGGGAAGGGTGACTTCTCTTTATAACATATCTTCCAATATTAGGGAGCTATATTTAGATGTTCCATTGATTTGCAATTAACCATAACCCACTTGCAAAATAACCCATGCCGTTGTTATCTCAATTCTTGGTCTCCAACCTTGCCCATAATTTCTTTCATCATTTTCCGGAGCTCCACCAAAAATCCGAACATTTTTGGACCTTCCCAACCCTCACTTCCCATTCAAATCATTTGAATTTAAATCAAATGAATTTGAATTTAAATCTTGCAATCTTGGCCATTCCTATTTTGTTGGATCAAACTCATTTTTGTGAGTCCGGGAAAATTATCCCCGTGCGCAAATTCTTTCCCGAACCCTCTCTCCTTTTTCTTCTCTCTAATAATTTTCTGCTAAGGAAAATAAGAGAAGGGAGAGAGTGCGACCCAACAGGCCATCTAGGCCCATCCGCAGGCAAGCTTCTCCATGGCCCAAGGCCCAACTACGACCCCCTTAACCCTAGCTCTCTCCTGATCGATCCCCGTCCTCCTCGCTCGATCCCCATCTCCTTCCCGCAGCGCCGCCATCCCTCCTGCTCGATCTCCTCGCTTGCTGGCCTCCACCTCACCCTTCCTTCTTCCCCGCCTCGCCATCGCCTCCCTCCGCCGCTGCACCACCATGCCATATGAG
Organism: Triticum dicoccoides; assembly: GCF_002162155.2. NCBI lineage: Eukaryota > Viridiplantae > Streptophyta > Magnoliopsida > Poales > Poaceae > Triticum > Triticum dicoccoides. Next base: position 141,144,362 of record NC_041381.1, read on the forward strand.
CTACTGCTCCGCTCCACCACCCTGCATCATCGCCTTCCTCCGCCTCGAGTGGCTCCCTGCCATGCCGGCCACTTCGCCCCTCGCCGCTGTGACCCGACCGAGCGGGCCGATTGCTGGAGCGACCCGCTGGACCCCGTTGCCTCCCGCGTCTCCTTGTCGCACGCCGACGACCATCAGGAGCGACGTCCTTGCCGCCAAGCTCCTCCGTCCTCCGTCCACTACGACCTCGCATCGTCTCGCTGCACGAGCCGTCCTCTCCGGCCAACTCCGAGGCCCTGGCCTGGCGCCCGTGCCAAGATGTTGCCAGGTCCTGCATCGCTGTCCAAGCCCCCTGCCCTGCCTCTGCTTCGCCAAGTTCGTCGCGGACGAGCCCCTACCTCGGCCTCGCGACCTCGCCGCGCCTCCTGCCCTGCCGGCTTCTTCTCTGCTTGAGGAGCTCCAGCAGCCGCGCATGGCTACGCCTCCCATGGAGCTCCGCCGCTGGGGCTGCTCCTCGCCTGCGTCGCTGCCTTCCCTCGTGCTGCCCTTGCCCCATGCATCTACCACTCCTACGAGCACCCCATCTGCAAAACCTGCCGCCGTCGGAGGTGACCAGTTCATCGTGTCCTTTTGAACGCTATCAACCGAGGCCTTTGGTGTTGTTCTGGATTTCGCCAAGACAGGACCCGTCAAGTATCCTCTTCGTGGTTTTCGCCAAGTACCACGACGCCCGGAGCTCTCAGATCCATCAAGTCCAACAACGACTGTCTAAAACTACCGGCGACGCCGAACATCTATGGATTGTGTACGACTACTTCCACTACAGCCGTGTACAACTACTTCCTCTACCGATGACTCAAACGTCTACGAACCGTGTACCACGACTAACATGTACGGCTACACGACGACCCGCCAAGACCCTGAACAACTACCGCCGCTGCCGTGTACCACAACTTCCACTACCATCACGAGAACGACTACTTCCACTACCGTCGCCACATGAACAACTACTTCCGACGACGACCCGTGAACGACTACTTCCTTCGTCGAACTCGACCCGCTCCGAAATGCACGCTTCGAAGGTATAACACCGAGACGATGCCTGTGAACGAATGCTTTGTTGTATGAGATGTTTGCGTTTACACTGTGCCTGAATTGTCGCTTGCGCATTCCTTCTTGTTTGCCATGCGTTCGACCCATGGGAACCCGGTTACCTGGAGCAACCCACCATCTTGCATGACTCGCTCACGTCACACTTCCTTTTGGACCGGTACCTCCATGAGTTACCGGGACCGGAATGTTGCCGTGGCACCATTTCCGTTTCACCGCCGTGGCACCTTTTTCCTTCCGCCATGGCGACAAATGCCTCGTATCATGCTCATGTTAACGTTTTCATAAAAATTGCATAAAACTTGTATATGTCATCCGCATCATGATAACAACATTTAAAATGTTTGAAATTGTGTTTGCATTTGATTGCTAAATGTCATATGGGGATTTTCCGGAATTGTTATTTGTTGTTTCCGGCCTCATTTGAACTTGCCTAAATAGGTGGTTTGCTCATGCTTCACCTCTTGCCATGTTTAATAACATTTAATATTGTTGTGTTCCTAAACGAGAGAGAACTAAATAATTAATGTGGTGTTTCGTCAATATGCAACTCGTTGCATATTGAGCACCACTCAACTTGTAGTGTTGTTTGTGCATATTGCCATGCCATGCCTCATTAAACCGGACATGCATCATACTTGTTTGTGCATCATGACATGTTTATGCTTGTGTGTTTACCATGTTGTTTGCTTCTTTCCGGTTTGCCTCTCTCGTTAGCTTCCGTTTTGTTCCGGAGTTGTGAGGATTCGTTCGACTATGTCTGTTTGTCTTCTTCATGGACTCATTCTTCTTCCTTGCGGGATCTCAGGCAAGATGACCATTACCCTCGATATCACTTCTATCTTTGCTTGCTAGTTGCTTCGTTCTATCGCCATGCTGCGCTACCTATACTTGTTTACCGTGCCTCCCATATTGCCATGTCAGCCTCTAACCTTTTCACCCTTCCTAGCAAACCGTTGTTTGGCTATGTTACCCGCTTTTGCTCAGCCCCTCTTATAGCGTTGTTAGTTGCAGGTGAAGTTGAAGATTGCTCCATGATGGACATGATTATGTTGGGATATCACAATATCTCTTATTTAATTAATGCATCTATATACTTGGTAAAGGGTGGAAGACTCGGCCTTATGCCTGCCACTCTTGCCGCCCTAGTCTCTGTCATACCGGTGTTATGTTCCTTGATTTTGCGTTCCTTACACAGTTGGGTGATTTATGGGACCCCCTTGACAGTTCGCTTTGAATAAAACTCCTCCAGCAAGGCCCAACATTGGTTTTAACATTTGCCACCTAAGCATTTTTCCCTTGGGTTCTGCAGACTCAAGGGTCATCTTTATTTTACCCCCCGGGCCAGTGCTCCTCCGAGTGTTGGTCCAAACTAGAGCACCGTGCGGGACCATTCCTTGGCAACTTGGATTACGTCGGTACATGTATGCTTAGCTTATCCGGTGTGCCCTGAGAACGAGATATGTGCAGCTCATATCGGGATTTGTCGGCACAGCGGGTGGTCTTGCTGGTCTTGTTTTACCATTGTCGAAATGTCTTGTAAACCGGGATTCCGAGTCTGATCGGGTCTTCCTGGGAGAAGGAATATCCTTTGTTGACCGTGAGAGCTTATGATGGGCTAAGTTGGGACACCCCTGCAGGGTTGAAACTTTCGAAAGCCGTGCCCGCGGTTATGTGGCAGATGGGAATTTGTTAATGTCCGGTTGTAGATAACTTGACACCAGATCTGATTTAAAACGCATCAACCGTGTGTGTAGCCGTGATGGTCTCTTTTCGGCGGAGTCCGGGAAGTGAACACGGTTTTGGGTTATGTTTGACGTAAGTAGGAGTTCAGGATCACTTCTTGATCACTTCTAGCTTCATGACCGTTCCGTTGCTTCTCTTCTCGCTCTTATTTGCGTATGTTGGCCACCATATTGCTTAGTGCTTGCTGCAACTCCACCTCATTACCACTTCCTACCCATAAGCTTAAATAGTCTTGATCTCGCGGGTTTTGAGATTGCTGAGTCCTCGCGAATCACCAGATACTATCACAACAGTTGCGGTTGTCGATGATACCAGTGCAGGTGATGCAACCGAGCTCGGATGGGAGCTCAATGAAGATCTTGCTCGTTGCTATGTTTCGTTTCATGTTGATCAGTAGTGGAGCCCAGTTGGGACGATCGGGGATCTAGCAGTTGGGTATCTTCTTTTCTTTTGGCTTCGTCCGTAGTCGGACTATATGTGTGTACTCTGAATGATGTATGATTTATTTATGTTCATTGTGTGAAGTGGCGATTGTAAGCCAACTCTTTTCCCCAGTCTTGTTCATTACATGGGATTGTGTGAAGATGACCCTTCTTGCGACAAAACCACAATGCGGTTATGCATCTAAGTCGTGCTTCGACACGTGGGAGATATAGCCGCATCGTGGGTGTTACATGTTGGTAATCAGAGCTATCCCCGACTTAGGAGCCCCCTGCTTGATCGAATCGTTGGCGTTGTTGAGTCTAGAAAAAAAATGTTTTGAGTCTTAGGATTATATATATCGGAGAGTAGGATTCTTTTTACTCCTCGGTCCCTTCGTCGCTCTGGTGAGGTCTCCCAACGTAGATGTTTTGACTTTCCTCTCCTCAAATTTCACTAAAAAAAATTTAGGATCACACAGGTATCTTGGAATCGTTTCGATGGTTTTGTGACGAGAACATTGTTCTTGGTGCCTCGAGTCTTTTATGTGGCAGTGACCCGGGGAGTTGAGCTCCGAGGTGTTGTCGTCACAATTTTATCGTTGCAGTTCTGGAATACCTGAGTTTTGCCGACATCGAAAATCTCTTTTATGCAGTTATTGGTGAGATAACCTTGATGCCACCCACTACTAGGGCGGGAGTTCGGGAGTATTGCCATAGCTTGTATAACGGATGCTTTTCGAAGGTTGAGGTACACGATTTCCGAAGCTTTCTTGGTTATGTGTTGGCGGATGGATACAGCTTGAATGTAGGTATTGTTAGTTTGGGTGAGATATATTGCTTCCCTTGTATCCCCAAAACCAGATTGCATAACCAGAAAGTTTCGGGAGTTTTATAGGTGGGAATTCAAGTAGCTCCTAGAATATCTTTCCGACAGATGCATGATATGGGATTGGGTAAATATCTATCATATTTATTTGTCCCGGCTTATTTCTGCAAGCAAATCCTTTGTTTTATTTTATTTGTGGTATTCGAGTTGCTTCGAAGTCAAATGTCGAATCCATACCTTTCCTAAATATTGTTCTCATATTGCTACGTGAATACTAATCCTTCTTGATCATCGAGATTGTCATGTGAATTCTTTTCCAACCGGTGCGCTTCTCTTCGAGATGATCCCATCATTCTCCCCATCCGCAAGATCAATTCTAAGTTTTCTCAATGGTGTTTGTTTCGTTCATCCCAAGTTTTCTTTGTTCTCCCGCCCTCCCACCCTTTTTCTTCAAGGACTCAGATTTCTTAATCATGTATCCTTTTATCTGTGAGAAGTCTCTTCATTCATTTCTTTCAATGTTCTTATCCGGTGATTCTCAAGAAGATACTAACGGAGCTTCAAGTTCATTATTCTTCGTCTCTTTTCTTTTCCGGTGGATTAATTTCAAGTTTTGATGTTGATCATATCTCTTCCTTTTGGTTCACATATCTTCCCCATGTGAATTTCTTATCCAAGGCTCTCTTATTCATTCACCTTGCCCAGTTCATATCAGAAGTGCTCAAGATATCTCAGAAAATTCGTGTTTCCATTCTCAATCCATTCAAGTTATTTTGAGGTTGTTATCTCATTCAAGCCACTTAATTCAACCGGTGCAATCTCCCCCTTTTCAATCAATCGTTCAACGGTGTTTCCTTTTGAGTAGGCCCATAACCCACAGTTTTTTTTCCAGGATCTTACCTGACTCTTCTAACTTTCCTGGAGCTATTCCCAAATTATTTTCGAAGTTTGACGTAAGAATGAATTTCATCAGTCAGATGTTTTCCAAGATCGATTTCAAATTATTTTTCATTGTTGGCTCAACTTCCTTGTTTTTTCATTCTCCCGGAGCATCTCAATAATACATGGTGGTGTTCTCGTTGTCATTCTCGGATTTTGAAGACCGAAGAAGGATTTCTCTTAAATCTTGTCCATTCTCTTGAAGATTCATGGTTCTAGCTTTATGCCATCCTCATAATTGTTTTTGATTGTGGCAATTCTTTTCTTACCATCCGGAGCATTTCATGAGTTGTTTCCGTTTCTTTCCTCCGAAGGCCATCATGTCATAATTCTTCATTCTCAGCGTGTAGATATCGTTCTCCAAATCTTACCGGTGCATCGTTCAAATATCATATAATTAGTTCATGACCCCTTCGTTCTCATGTATCTAAATTTCTCAAGTATCTTCGTTTTTTTTCAAACTCTTCCCAGTGTTTTGCTATCATTTCTTTTCTTACGGTGGTTCTTTCAACATTCCTCTTCCGTTGTTATTGTATCTATTCATTCGTTGTTTCCAAGTCCCACCGGTGGTTCCATCTATACCTTCTCAAGTTTACGCTATATCTCTCTTAATTATTTCTACGAGAATAAGTAGTATGCCAAATCCGTTGCTTGTCATCAATTTAATTTGATGAAGGATAAGCATACAATAAATCTTATTCTTATTTCCTCTAGGTGATTCAATTCTTTTCTTCCGGATATTGTTCATGATGAAGTAATTCTCGGCTCTAGTGTTTCATCTTTTCCTTTTCTGGAGTTCCAAGTTTTCTCGGTTATATCGTCGCGAAGCTCCTTCTAAATCATCGCAAGGCTTCACCTTGTGTTTTCCAACTTCCCTTTCTTTCTATCATCCTTTTATTACCGAAGTTCTTCATGGAGGCTCTACATGGTGGTTCGTCAAGGATTCTTTTCATTCTTCAATTGTTCTTCAAGATTCCTCTCGAAGTTATGACCCGCCAAGCTACACTCTAAAATAATCATGGTGCTCAGCACATGTTTTATTTTGTGGAGTTCAAGTATTCTTCTTCTTGCATTTTGAAGTGCAGTTCTTTCTACCTTATCTTTTGAGGTGGTGTTATATCATTCTTGATAATTTCCATTCACGTTTCGCGATTCACATGTTGTCAAGAATGAGGTATTTTAAATCCATCAATCTCTTCGTTGGAGTTATCTTGGGTTATATTCCACCTACAACCTTCCCTAAGGAATGTTGCTATTTGTGGTGCTTATCAATGATCCAAGTTATCTCTCTATCATCTTGGTGGAAGGAGTTTTTCATCTCGTTGGTGTTATCAATGATATTATTTGTTCCCATAGTGGCAGAATTTCGCCTCAATTTCGAGAAGTTTTCCATAAGCCCACAAGAAGCTTATCCTTTCGTTGTTGATAATCCAACAACTCCGTTCTAGCAATTCCTGTTGGCGTGCTCTTTCAAGATCAAGTTTTCCTCCGTTCATTCCATTCCATTTTTCATTTCTTCAGGAGGCATTGTGATGTTGTGCTCTTCACCCATCACGTCATTTTGTCTAGTTCATGTTATTTTCTTGCTTATCCATTTAACCGGAGTGTTATGTTCTCTGCTAAGTTCTTTTCATATTATCAAGTCTTGCATCTCTTTTCAACCGGAGTGCTGTCCGAATTTATTCTTCCTTGTTCCTTGTTTATCTCGTTTCAACCGGAGTGGTTCCAATTCCTTCTTGTCCATTGTACTCGTCATTCATAGCTTTGCAACCTCCAAGGTTCACATGGTGTTCCTTGTTTCTATTTTCTACAACACTGCTCTCAATTGTGTTCAACTTCGTTGTGTTCTTTCTTTCAACTTTTCAACTTCTCAAGGTTCTTTGGTTTCACTCTTTTGTCGAAGAAGCAACTTAGCTTTACCTCTTCTCTTCCTCTTCCGTTTTTTCTCCGGTGCCATCCTAGATCTCGGGACGAGATCCTGTTGTAGTGGTGGAGTGTTGTAACGCCCCGAGACCAACGCTCCAGAAGACTTCCAGCTATTCCGAGTTTCGTCGTGCGATGTATTTGTTTGTTGGATTCTTCATGTCATCTCTTGCATTGCATCATGTCATCATGCCATCATATCATTAATTTTATAACTCTTCTAAAATAAATTGTATGGATCTTCGATCCATTTAAATCGAGGGAAGGGCGACTTCTCTTTATAACATATCTTCCAATATTAGGGAGCTATATTTAAATGTTCCATTGATTTGCAATTAACCATAACCCACTTGCAAAATAACCCATGTCGTTGTTATCTCAATTCTTGGTCTCCAACCTTGCCCATAATTTCTTTCATCATTTTCCGGAGCTCCACCAAAAATCCGAACATTTTTGGACCTTCCCAACCCTCACTTCCCATTCAAATCATTTGAATTTAAATCAAATGAATTTGAATTTAAATCTTGCAATATTGGGCATTCCTATTTTCTTGGATCAAACTCATTTTTGTGAGTCCGGGAAAATTATCCCCATGCGCAAATTCTTTCCCGAACCCTCTCTCCTTTTTCTTCTCTCTAATAATTTTCTGCTAAGGAAAATAAGAGAAGGGAGAGAGTGCGACCCAACAGGCCATCTAGGCCCATCCACAGGCAAGCTTCTCCATGGCCCAAGGCCCAGCTATGCCCCCCTTAACCCTAGCTCTCTCCTGATCGATCCCCGTCCTCCTCGCTCGATCCCCATCTCCTTCCCGCAGCGCCGCCATCCCTCCTGCTCGATCTCCTCGCTTGCTGGCCTCCACCTCGCCCTTCCTTCTTCCCGCCTCGCCATCGCCTCCCTCTGCCGCTTCACCACCACGCCGTACAAGCTGCTGCTCCGCTCCACCACCGTGCATCATTGCCTTCCTCCGCCTCGAGTGGCTCCCTGCCATGCCGGCCACTTCGCCCCTCGCCGCTGTGACCCGACCGAGCGGGCCGATCGCTGGAGCGACCCGCTGGACCCCGTTGCCTCCCGCGTCTCCTTATCGCACGCCGGCAACCATCAGGAGCGACGTCCTCGCCGCCAAGCTCCTCCGTCCTCCGTCCCCTACGACCTCGCGTCGTCTCGCTGCACGAGCCGTCCTCTCCGGCCAACTCCGAGGCCCTGGCCTGGCGCCCGTGCCAAGATGTTGTCAGGTCCTGCATCGCTGTCCAAGCCCCCTGCCCTGCCTCTGCTTCACCAAGTTCGTCGCTGACGAGCCCCTACCTCGGCCTCGCGACCTCGCCGCGCCTCCTGCCCTGCCGGCTTCTTCTCTGCTTGAGGAGCTCTAGCAGCCGCGCATGGCTACGCCTCCCATGGAGCTCCGCCGCTGGGGCGGCTCCTCGCCTGCGTCGCTGCCTTCCCTCGTGCTGCCCTTGCCCCATGCATCTACCACTCCTGCGAGCACCCCATCTACGAAACCTGCCACCGTCGGAGGTGACCAGTTCATCGTGTCCTTTTGAACGCTATCAACCGAGGCCTTTGGTGTTGTTCTGGATTTCTCCAAGACCGGACCCGTCAAGTATCCTCTTCGTGGTTTTCGCCAAGTACCACGATGCCCGGAGCCCTCGGATCCATCAAGTCCAACAACGACTGTCTACAACTACCGGCGACGCCGAACATCTACGGATTGTGTACGACTACTTCCACTACGGCCGTGTACAACTACTTCCTCTACCGATGACTCGAACGTCTACGAACCGTGTACCACGACGAACATGTACGGCTACACGACGACCCGCCAAGACCCTGAACAACTACCGCCGCCGTCGTGTACCACTACTTCCACTACCGTCACGAGAACGACTACTTCCACTACCGTCCCACGTGAACAACTACTTCCAACGACGACCCGTGAACGACTACTTCCTTCGTCGAACTCGACCCGCTCCGAAATGCACGCTTCGAACGTATAACACCGAGACGACGCCCGTGAATGAATGCTTTGTTGTATGAGATGTTTGTGTTTGCACTGTGCCTGAATTGTCGCTTGCGCATTCCTTCTTGTTTGCCATGCGTTCGACCCATGGGAACCCGGTTACCGGGAGCAACCCACCATCTTGCATGACTCGCTCACGTCACACTTCCTTTTGGACCGGTACCTCCATGAGTTACCGGGACCGGAATGTTGCCGTGGCACCATTTCCGTTTCACCGCCGTGGCACCTTTTTCCTTTCGCCATGGCGACAAATGCCTCGTATCATGCTCATGTTAACGTTTTCATAAAAATTGCATAAAACTTGTATATGTCATCCGCATCATGATAACAACATTTAAAATGTTTAAAATTGTGTTTGCATTTAATTGCTAAATGTCATATGGGGATTTTCCGGAATTGTTATTTGTTGTTTCCGGCCTCATTTGAACTTGCCTAAATAGGTGGTTTGCTCATGCTTCACCTCTTGCCATGTTTAATAACATTTAATACTGTTGTGTTCCTAAACGAGAGAGAACTAAATAATTAATGTGGTGTTTCGTCAATATGCAACTCATTGCATATTGAGCTCCACTTAACTTGTAGTGTTGTTTGTGCATATTGCCATGCCATGCCTCATTAAACCGGACATGCATCATACTTGTTTGTGCATCATGACATGTTTATGCTTGTGTGTTTACCATGTTGTTTGCTTCTTTCCGGTTTGCCTCTCTCGTTAGCTTCGGTTTCGTTCCGGAGTTGTGAGGATTCATTCGACTACGTCTGTTTGTCTTCTTCATGGACTCGTTCTTCTTCCTTGCGGGATCTCAGGCAAGATGACCATTACCCTCGATATCACTTCTATCTTTGCTTGCTAGTTGCTTCATTCTATCGCCATGCTGCGCAACCTATCACTTGTTTACCGTGCCTCCCATATTGCCATGTCAGCCTCTAACCTTTTCACCCTTCCGAGCAAACCGTTGTTTGGCTATGTTACCCGCTTTTGCTCAGCCCCTCTTATAGCGTTGTTAGTTGCAGGTGAAGTTGAAGATTGCTCCATGATGGACAGGATTATGTTGGGATATCACAATATCTCTTATTTAATTAATGCATCTATATATTTGGTAAAGGGTGGAAGACTCGGCCTTATGCCTGGTGTTTTGTTCCACTCTTGCCGCCCTAGTCTCTGTCATACCGGTGTTATGTTCCTTGATTTTGTGTTCCTTACACGGTTGGGTGATTTATGGGACCCCCTTGACAGTTCGCTTTGAATAAAACTCCTCCAGCAAGGCCCAACATTGGTTTTAACATTTGCCACCTAAGCCTTTTTCCCTTGGGTTCTGCAGACTCAAGGGTCATCTTTATTTTACCCCCCGGGCCAGTGCTCCTCCGAGTGTTGGTCCAAACTAGAGCACTGTGCGGGACCATTCCCTGGCAACTTGGATTACGTTGGTACATGTATGCTTAGCTTATCCGGTGTGCCCTGAGAACGAGATATGTGCAGCTCCTATCGGGATTTATCGGCACAGCGGGTGGTCTTGCTGGTCTTGTTTTACCATTGTCGAAATGTCTTGTAAACTGGGATTCCGAGTCTGATCGGGTCTTCCTGGGAGAAGGAATATCCTTCGTTGACCGTGAGAGCTTATGATGGGCTAAGTTGGGACACCCCTGCAGGGTTGAAACTTTCGAAAGCCGTGCCCGCGGTTATGTGGCAGATGGGAATTTGTTAATGTCCGGTTGTAGATAACTTGACACCAGATCTGATTTAAAACGCATCAACCGCGTGTGTAGCCGTGATGGTCTCTTTTCGGCGGATTTCCGGGAATTGAACACGGTTTTGGGTTATGTTTGACTTAAGTAGGAGTTCAGGATCACTTCTTGATCACTTCTAGCTTCACGACCGTTCCGTTGCTTCTCTTCTCGCTCTTATTTGCGTATGTTGGCGACCATATTGCTTAGTGCTTGCTGCAACTCCACCTCATTACCACTTCCTACCCATAAGCTTAAATAGTCTTGATCTCGCGGGTTTTGAGATTGCTGAGTCCTCGCGAATCACCAGATACTATCACAACAGTTGCGGTTGCCGATGATACCAGTGCAGGTGATGCAACCGAGCTCGGATGGGAGCTCAATGAAGATCTTGCTCGTTGCTATGTTTCGTTTCATTTTGATCAGTAGTGGAGCCCAGTTGGGACGATCGGGGATCTAGCAGTTGGGTTATCTTCTTTTCTTTTAGTTAGTCCGTAGTCGAACTATATGTGTGTACTCTGAATGATGTATGATTTATTTATGTTCATTGTGTGAAGTGGCGATTGTAAGCCAACTCTTTTCCCCAGTCTTGTTCATTACATGGGATTGTGTGAAGATGACCCTTCTTGCGACAAAACCACAATGCGGTTATGCCTCTAAGTCGTGCTTCGACACGTGGGAGATATAGCAGCATTGTGGGTGTTACACCTGCATCACGCCTCGTCACCGAGAGCTCGTCCCCAAGTCTCACCAAGCCGTCGCCGTCCATTCTCCGGTGCCCCATCCTCGTCGAATTTGCTCAAGCTTGCCACCCCTGCGCCTCAAGACCCTCCCGCCGGAGCACCACAGACCCGTGCCTTCGCCTCCTGTGCTTCGAGTGGGAGGACGACGAGCAGTACCTTCTCTGCGCCCGAGTTTCCCCTAACCTGAGGTTGTCATCCTCGACAGCGCCAAGTCCGTTGTCGCGCCACCCTTCGCCAAGTCCCGCTTGCCGATGCTCCTTGACTCCGTCCTTCCCGTGCGGAACCCGCCTGGCCAAGCCCCTGCATCACGCTGATGTTTCCTCTCCTTCAACCCGCGTCGCCTCTGCCAGCCATGTGCTGCTGATTGCATCCGCCAAGCTCCTCTGCCCCGTTTCGCCTCGGCCTCGACCGAGGAGGATGAGCAGCGTTGCTGCCTGCTCGATCCGCCTGCACGCGCGCCTCACGCATTGACCGCGACCAGATCCATTCCCGAGTGAGCACGCTCCTGATCCCGATGCCCAGCACCGCCCAAGTTGTCGCCTCTACGCAACATGCAATGTTACCATGGATGCATGCACCCCTGGATTGGAACCTCAAGCACCAAGTACACCATCGGCAGGACCCGGACTCCGAACGCTAAGTACAACTACGAACCCGAAGACCTCGTATGCATCAAGCTCCTCTATGACCTGTGTACAACTACTGTCGCCAAGACCGGACCGACAAGTACCCCGACAATGTGTGTACCACTACCGTCGACCCTCGAAGACTCCGTGGACGTCAAGTTCCTCGTCGTGACCCCGAACATCTACGAAACATGAACCACTACTTCCACTACCGTCGCGAGAAATTCTACTTCCCCTACACTGCATCGAACTCGATCTACCCCATAAAGTCACGCTTCAAAGGTATAACCAATGAGATGATCACCCGTGGACCGAATGCATGTGTGTGTGAGATGCACCCTATGTTTGCACCGTGTCTGAGTTGTCATTGCACGTCCCTCCTTGTTTGCCATGCCGTCGACCCGTGGGAACCCGGTTACCGGGATCACCCCACCATCCTTACATGGATCGCTCACGTCACACGTCCTTTTGCACCGGTATCTCCATGGGCTACCGGAACCGATATGTTGCCGTGGCATCATTTTCGGATTCGTTGCCGTGGCACCCCTTTTGTTCCGCCATGGTGACCAAATACTTCATAACATGCTCATGTCAACATTGTCATAAAATTGCATATAACTTGTATATGTCATCCGCATCCTGATAACAACATTTAAATGCTTCAAATTTGTGGTTGCTTTAAATTGTTAAATGACATGTGGGGATTTTCCGGAATTGTGGTTTGTTGTTCCGGCCTCATTTAAACTTGGCTAAATAGTTAGTTTACTTATGATTCACTTCTTGCCATGTTTAACAACATTTAATATTGTTGTACCTAAATGAGAGCGAACTAAATAAACGGATGTGGTGTTTCGTCGATATGCAACTCGTTGCATATTGAACTCTACTTAACTTATAGTATTGTTTGTTGCACTTTGCCATGCCGTGCCTCATTAAACCGGACATGCATCATACTTTATTGTGCATCATGCCATGATTATTCTTGTGTGTTTACCTTGATGTTTGCTTCTTTGAGGTTGCGCTTCTCCTTGATAGTTTCGGTTATGTTGCGGTTGTGAGGATTCGTTTGACTATGTCCATTTGTCTTCTTCATGGACTCGTTCTTCTTCCTTGCGGTATCTCATGCAAGATGACCATTACCCTCGATATCACTTCTATCTTTACTTGCTAGTTGCTTCGTTCTATCCCTATGCTGGCTACCTATCACTTGTTTACCATGCCTCCCATATTGCCATGTCAAACCTCTAACCCACCTTCCTAGCAAACCGTTATTTGGCTATGTTACCGCTTTTGCTCAGCCCCTCTTATAGCATTGTTAGTTGCAGGTGAAGTTGAAGATTGCTCCATGTTGGAACATGATTATGTTGGGATATCACAATATCTCGTATTTTAATTAATGCATATATATACTTGGTAAAGGGTGGAATGCTTGGCCTTATGCCTGGTGTTTTGTTCCACTCCTGCCGCCCTAGTTTCCGTCATACCGGTGTTATGTTCCTTGATTTTGCATTCCTTACGTGGTTGGGTGATTTATGGAGCCCCCTTGACATTTTGCTTTGAATGAAACTCCTCCAGCAAATCCCAACCTTGGTTTTACATTTGCCTCACCTAGGCTTTTTTACCTTGGGAGTCGCGCTCCCGACGGTCATCTTATTTTTACCCCCCCCCCCCGGGCCAGTGCTCATTGTGAGTGTTGGTCCAACCTGTCAGCCGCCAGTGGCCACCAGGGGCAACTCTGGGCTGGCCTACCAGAAGTTTGGACAATCCGGTGTGCCCTGAGAACAAGATATGTGTAGCTCCTATCAGGATTTGTCGGCACATTCGGGCGGCTTTGCTCGTCTTGTTTTACCATTGTCGAAATGTCTTGTAACCAGGATTCTGAGTTTGATCAGTTCTTCCTGGGAGAAGGAATATCCTTCATTGACTGTGAGAGCTTGTCATGGGCTAAGTTGGGACACCCCTGCAGGGTATAAACTTTCGAGAGCCGTGCCCGCGGTTATGTGGTAGATGGGAATTTCTTAATATCCGGTTGTAGAGAACTTTACACTTGACTTAATTAAAACGCATCAACCATGTGTGTAGCCGTGATGGTCTCTTTTCGGTGGAGTCCGGAAAGTGAACACGGTCTTTGTGTTATGATTGTGTGTATGTAGTTTCAGGATCACTTCTTGATCACTTCTAGCTTCTTAACCATTCCGTTGCTTCTCTTCTCGCTCTAATTTGCATATGTTAGCCACCATATATGCTTAGTGCTTGCTGCAAGTCCACCACATTACCACTTCCTAACCATAAGCTTAAATAGTCTTGATCTCGCGGGTTTTGAGAGTGCTGAGTCCTCGTGACTCACCAGATACTATCACAACAGTTGCGGGTGCCGATGATACCAGTGCAGGTGATGCAACCAAGCTTAGATGGGAGCTCAACAAAGATCTTGGTCGTTGCTATGTTTCGTTTCATGTTGATCAGTAGTGGAGCCCAGTTGGGATGGTCGGGGATCTAGCAGTTGGGTTATCTTCTTTTCTTTTGGCTTTGTCCGTAGTCGGACTATGCATGTGCTCTGAATGATGTATGAATTATATGTTCATTGTGTGAAGTTGCGATTGTAAGCCAACTCTTTATCCCATTCTTGTTCATTACATGGGATTGTGTGAAGATGACCCTTCTTGCGACAAAACCACAATCTGGTTATGCCTCTAAGTCATGCTTCGACATGTGGGAGATATAGCCGCATCGTGGGTGTTACATGAAACCTATGGCCCCCGGGTCTCTTTTCATCATATTTGCCTTTGCAATATATTTTCTCTTGCATTTATTTTCAGATCTATTAAACCAAAAATACAAAAATACCTTGCTGCAATTTATTTGTTTCGTGATCTATTTATCCTCTCTACCACTTCTACCTCATGTTATTTGCCTATCTTGAGGTGCCATACCCAGAAGGGATTAACAACCCCTTTAACACGTCGGGTTGCGAGTATTTGTTATTTGTGTGCAGGTGATGTTTACGTGGTGTGAGGAGGTTCTCCTACTGGTTCGATAACCTTGGTATCATCTCTGAGGGGAATACCTACCGTCTCTATACTACATCATCCCTTCCTCTTTGGGGAAATACCGACGTAGTTCTACGAGACATCACGGACCGGCTGCACGCCAGCAGCCGGGCCTCTTCCAGCAGATCTATGCCTTCTTCTCGTGCCTCCTTTGCTTCCGCCTCGATGTACATGGTGACACGATGCGAGTTGAACTTGATATCCGTTGGGATGATAGCCTCGGCCCCGTACACGAGGAAGAAGGGCGTGAAGCTGGTTGATCTGTTGGACGTGGTCCGAAGGCTCCAAAGGAAAGGTCGGCAGCTACTTGATCCAGCAGTCGGCCGAGTGCTCCAGCGGTTCGACTAGTCAGGGCTTGATGTCGGACAAGATGAGGCCGTTTGCTCGCTCCACCTAGCTTTTTGATTGCAGGTGGGAAATGGACGCTAGGTCCAGTCGGATGCCCTGGTTTGGGCAGAAGCGGGCCAAGGCGCCTTTCGTGAAGTTGGTGCCGTTGTCAGTGATGATGCTATTGGGGACGCCGTATCACACAGTGATGTCGGCGATGAACATGATGGCTGTCGGACCGTTCAGCTTCTTGATTGGCTTGGCCTCGATCCACTTGGTAAACTTGTCCATGGCGACCAGTAGGTGGGTCATGCTGCCACATGCTGTTTTGAACAGGCCCACCATGTCCAAGCCCCACACGGCAAACGACCAAGTGATGGGGATGGTATTGAGGACAGAGGCCGGCTGCTGCTGCTTTGTGCTGAACTTCTGGCACCCCTTGCACTTCTGGACCAACTCTTTAGCGTCGCCCAAAGCAGTCGGCCAGAAGATACCATGGCGGAAGGCTTTTGCTACAAGAGCTCTGGAACCGGCATGGTGGCCACACTCGCGCTGGTGAATGTCTCTTAGGATCTCCATGTCCTTCTCTGGCTCCAGGTAGCGCTGGAAAATGCCAGTCATGCTGCGCGTCGTGAGATCACCGTTGACAATGGTGTAGGCTCCTGCCTGGCGTTTGATCTATCGAATCAAGACTTCGTTGGCTAGTAGCACGCGGCTCACCAGATAGTCGCGGATGGGCTATGCCCAAGACGGTGCTTCCACCACTATGAAGACGGCAACTAGTACTAGGGTGGCCGGCCTGGGAGGCGGCAGGATGGAGCCGGCCGCGCCTGATGTTGTTGATGAAGTTCCCGGGCTGACTGCAGCAGCCCCCAGGTCGCTTACTGGAATATGTGGGTCGGGTGCCAGTGCTGCAGTCCCCGGGCTGCCTGCTGAAGTCCCCGGGCCGACTGATGAAGTCCCCGGGCCGACTGATGAAGTCCCCGGGCCGACTACTAAAGTCCCCAAGCCGGATCCAACTATTGTGGGGTAAGTCGCCACGAATATGGACTCGGACTCCGCTGAGGGCTTGATAGATGGCTTGCGCAGGCGCTCGAGGGAGGCGCCGACTGGTATGGCCTGCCGGGTGGAGCCAATGCGAGCAAGGGCGTCTGTTACATCGTTGTCAGCTCAAGGCACGTGGAGGAACTCGGACCCATCAAAGTGCCCGCTCATCTGCTGGACGAGGAAGCGGTAGCTCGCCATGTTGGCGTCCTTGGTGGCCAGTTGCCGGATGACTGCTGGACCACCAAGTCTGAAACGCCTTAGCATAGGATACGGCGGATGCCGATCTCCTTAGCCAATCGGATACCAAACATGAGCGCCTCGTACTCGGCTATGTTGTTGGAGGCGGTGAAGTGGATCTGCAGCGTGTACTTCAACTTGTCGCCTTTCAGAGAGGTGAGGACAATGCCGGCTCCTAGGCCGGTGTCGGTGTCAAAACCGGCGGATCTCAGGTAGGGGGTCCCGAACTGTGCGTCTAAGGCTAATGGTAACAGGAGGCTGGGGACACGATGTTTACCCAGGCTCGGGCCCTCCCGATGGAGGTAATACCCTACTTCCTGCTTGATTGATCTTGATGATATGAGTATTACAAGAATTGATCAACCACGAGATCAGAGAGGCTAAACCCTAGAAGCTAGCCTATGGTATGATTGTTGATATGTCCTACAGACTAAACCCTCCGGTTTGTATAGACACCGGAGGGGGCCAGGGTTTCACAGGGTCGGTTTACAGAGAAGGAGATCTACATATGAATCGCCAAGCTTACCTTCCACGCCAAGGAGAGTCCCTTCCGGACACGGGATGAAGTCTTCTGTCTTGTATCTTCATAGTCCAACAGTCCGGCCAAAGTACATAGTCCGGCTGTCCGGATACCCCCTTATCCAGGACTCCCTCAGTAGCTCCTGAACCAGGCTTCAATGACGATGAGTCCAGCGCGTAGATTGTCTTCGGCATTGCGAGGCAGGTTCCATCTCCGAATACTCCAAGATAGATTCCGAACACAAGGACCATGTCCGGCTTTGCAAGATAACATTCCATATATCACCGTAGAGAGAATAATAATAATCCACGAATCCAATCTACTGACAATTCTTCGAAAAGTGACATCATGCCACGGTCCAGTTTTTATTCGAACCCATTTTACAACTTGCTACCACACACACCACGAGGCGGTTTTCTTGGCACGTCCTGTCAGAGAAGAGATCGTGTCCCCCTTACTACGATATTCTCATCAATACGGGTATGGGTAATCCAACTGTGCCTGCTGGCATGACCCCGTGTTTTTAGGCAAGTCATAAACGACCATGTTCGGGGAAGCTTGATATCCTTCCCCCTTTATGAAGGAGCCGAGGCCTATCCCTCCATTTCCACGCTCGCACCTCTCGCACCTTGAGCTCCAACACCGAAAGCTCGAGTCTAAGCACCCCAGATCTTCAATCATGTCCGGATCCGACCATCAAGGTCAATGGATGGCTTCCTCTGTCACAGAGGAGGATATTGCGAAGCTCAGGGGGGCTGGGTATTTGGCTACTGATGTCAAGCATAGGCTTCCTGCTCCCGAACAGGTTATCCTGTAACGCCCCGGATGCAACTTTCCATATTCGTAACTCCAACTCTTGCCTTTTCCAGAGATGCGATATGATTTTTCCTTCGTGGTTGGGTTTTTGTCTTTTGTTTTGCATTTTGTTCATGTCATGCATCTCATCTCATAACATCATGCACATTGCACCTGCATGTTTTCATAAAACTTGCACCCGTTTGTAGTTGTCGCGTCCCCCCTTGCCTTCGTTGACTGTTCCGAGACCAACCGCGTTTTCAGTTCCCTCTTGTCAAACCACCTAACCTCTCTCGTCAGCCCGCGGCCCCCTCGCGTGAGCGTCCGAAACTGCCCCGAACCCGAACCGCTCAGTCATCACCGTTGCATTCAGATCGTCCCCAAATATCCCTAAAACATCTTCGTTTTCTTATTTCGACCCCCTACCTATTTATTTCTCGACCGTTCGATTGCGATCGGAGGGGCTAGATTAGCCCCAACCAAAATACTCTTACTATATATTCAGATGAAACCCTAACTAGCCTGTCCAATCCATCCATCCCCTCACCCGTCGTCGCCACCTACTCACCTTTCTCCCTCGGGATCCATACCAACCAACCAACCTCCATCTCTTCCCGATCTAAATCCTCCCCAACCAATTCCCTTGATTTCCGCCGCTGTCCAACCACAGCAAAGCCGCAGCCTCCCTCGCTCTCTGGATCAGAAGGAGCCTTCGCCTCTACTCCTTCCCGCCCGTGCACGCCCGTCTTCTTGGCTGGAGGCCACCCCGAGCTCCTCCAGGACCCCGTGCCGCCGAGGAGCCGCCTCGTCGCCGGAAACCAGCGCCGTTCCACCTCGTCTCCAACTTCAGTCACCGGACGAACCCGCTCGCTGCTTCTCTTTCCCTTCTTCTCTCGTTCCCTCTGCGTTCCTCTCTCACATGCTGTCTCTCTTCTCCATAAAACTTGCAGGATTTCCATGGCGTCCCCGAGCCCAACCATGGACAGCTACTGCCGGAGCTCGTCTTCGCCGCCCGCGCGTGCCCGCCGCCGGCAAGAGCCCCAGGCCAGTGAGCCAAGCCTCTCCCTTGCCTTCTCCTTTTCTCGTGCTCCCTTTCTTCTCTTCCCCCGCTAACCTCCCTTTTGCTCTCTGAACGGCAGCCATGAACAGCCCCAGGAACTCCCTCGCAGCCGCCTGGATCTGGCGTCTCGCCGGAGAACGCCGTCCTCGCCCAGATCCAACCGCCCCAGCTTCCCTTCGCGCCTCCCCGCCTTGGATCCGGTCGTCCCCGCGACGTCCCTGCTGCCATGTCCACGCCACGGCCTCTGCTTCCTCTTCATCGAGCTATTCTGCCCCAATGTGAGCAGCTCTCCCCAGCCCAGTCCACCTCCAGTTGTGGCCCGGATCATGTTTTTTCCGTCTGCAAATTTGTCCAATTATCCGGTGAATTACTGTTTTACAGAAAAACCCTCAAATATCATGCATTTAATAACTCATTAATCATGCATCGGATTAAAACGATTCAAACATGTAAAATGCTTAGTGTTTTGTGTAGATTAATGATTTGCCACTTTCATCCATGTTTAAAATGTTTAACATGCTGTTTGTTTAAATTTGCTCAAATTCCATGCTAAAATGATTTATTTCATAACTAAATAACCGTAGCTTCAAATTAAATAAACTTTATATGTAAATGGGGTGGAAAATGCCTAGTTTAACATGGTGCACTTTATTTTCCTGTTTAACAACAATAAAATATGTTTTAGGGCAGAATAGTACCAAAACTAAAATATGGACATGAGGATTTTCTGGAATTGTTGTTTGTTATTCCGGCCTCATTTAAACTTGTCTAGATAGGTAGTTTTTCATATGCTTCACCGCTTGCCATGTTTAATAACATTTAATATTGTTGGGTACAAAAACGAGATTAAACGAAATATGTCAATGTGGTGTTTTATCAATATGCAACTCGTTGCATATTGATCTCCACTTAACTTGTAGTATTGTTTGTTGCACTTTGCCATGCCATGCCTCATTAAACCGGACATGCATCATACTTGATTGTGCATCATGCCATGATTATGCTTGTGTGTTTACCATGTTGTTTGTTTGTTTCCGGTGTTGCTTCTTAGTTTCGGTAATGTTGCGATTGTGAGGATTCATTCGACTACTCCCGTTCGTCTTCTTCATGGACTCGTTCTAATTCCTTGCGGGATTTCAGGCAAGATGACCGCTACCCTCGATCTCACTACTATCATTGCTATGCT
Source organism: Triticum dicoccoides (assembly GCF_002162155.2). Classification (NCBI taxonomy): domain Eukaryota; kingdom Viridiplantae; phylum Streptophyta; class Magnoliopsida; order Poales; family Poaceae; genus Triticum; species Triticum dicoccoides. The sequence goes on from NC_041381.1 coordinate 141,164,637, forward strand.
AGTTGCTTCGTTCTATCGCTATGCTGCGTTACCTATCTTTTGCTCATCAAGCCTCCCACATTGCCATGAACCTCTAACCTTTGACACCCTTCCTAGCAAACCATTGTTTGGCTATGCTACCGCTTTGCTCAGCCCTCTTATAGCGTTGTTAGTTGATGGTGAAGTTGAAGACTGCCCCATGACAGACAGGATTATGTTGGGATATCACAATATCTCTTATATTATTAATGCATCTATATACTTGGTAAAGGGTGGAAGACTCGGCCTTATGCCTGGTGTTTTGTTCCACTCTTGCTGCCCTAGTTTCCGTCATACCGGTGTTATGTTCCCGGATTTTGCGTTCCTTACGCGGTTGGGTGATTTATGGGACCCCCTTGACAGTTCGCTTTGAATAGAACTCCTCCAGCAAGGCCCAACATTGGTTTTACCATTTGCCTCACCTAGCCCTTTTTCCCTTGGGTTTCCGGATCCCGAGGGTCATCTTTATTTTAACCCCCCCCGGGCCAGTGCTCCTTCGAGTGTTGGTCCGAAATGAGCAGCCTGCAGGGCCACCACGGGGCAACTCGAGGGCTGGTTTTACTCAAAGCTTGACTTATCCGGTGTTCCCTGAGAACGAGGTACGTGCGACTCCTATCGGGATTTGTCGGCACATCGGGCGGCTTTGCTGGTCTTGTTTTACCATTGTCGAAATGTCCTGTAAACCGGGATTCTGAGTCTGATCGGGTCTTCCTGGGAGAAGGTATATCCTTCGTTGATCGCGAGAGCTTGTCATGGGCTAAGTTGGGACACCCCTGCAGGGTATAAACTTTCGAAAGCCGTGCCTGCGGTTATAGGCAGATGGGAATTTGTTAATGTCCGGTTGTAGATAACTTGACACCAGATCCGAATTAAAACGCATCTACCGTGTGTGTAGCCGTGATGGTCTCTTTTCGGCAGAGTCCAGGAAGTGAACACGGTTTTGGGTTATGTTTGACGTAAGTAGGAGTTTAGGATCACTTCTTGATCATTGCTAGCTTCACGACCGTTCCGCTTGCTCTCTTCTCGCTCTTATTTGCGTATGTTAGCCACCATATCTTGCTTAGTCGCTGCTGCAACCTCACTACTTTACCCCTTCCTTTCCCTTTAAGCTTTGCTAGTCTTGATACCCATGGTAATGGGATTGCTGAGTCCTCGTGGCTCAAAGATTACTACAACAACAGTTGTAGGTACAGGTTATGCAATGATCATGACGTGAGAGCGATGTTTGCTTGTTTTGGAGTTCTTCTTCTGCTTCTTCTTCGATCAGGGGATAGGTTCCTGGTCGGCAGCCTGGGCTAGCAGGGTGGATGTCGTGTGAGCTTCTGTTTGTGGTTCATCCGTAGTCGGATGTTGTTATCATGTATGTTATATTGTTGTATTCATGTATCATTGGATGTATCCCCATCTATTATGTAATGTTGATGTAATGATATCCACCTTGCAAAAGCGTTTCAATATGCGGTTCTATCCTTGGTGGGACCTTCGAGTCTCTTTAGGATAGTATCGCATATTGGGCATGACATATCCTCACTCCCCAGACCAACGAGAGCGTCATATTTGTCCCCCACTTCCTCCGGGGCTTGGGCCTTACTCTTGACCCCTTCATGAGGGGGCTCATGTTCTACTAGAGGCTAGATTTCCATGATCTAGCTCCGGATTCCGTCCTCCACATCTCGTCGTTTATCGTCGTGTGTGAAGCCTTCCTCCATATTGCCCCCCACTTCGGCTTATGGCTCAAGACTTTCAATGTGAAGCCGAAGATGATTGAGGGGCAACACGCAGAGTGTGGAGGCGCCATAATAGGCCAGAACGCCGATGCCCCGTGGCCTGAGGGCTCCTTCCCGGAGGTATCTAATTTATGGCAACGGACGTGGTTCTATGTCACAGTTCCTCGAGGCTGAAAGTGGGCGGCCGCACCCGCTTTCCTCTCGGGCCCTCCACCTCAAATGGCATCGTGGGCCAATGTGGGACTAAACTGGGGGCCTGCGAACGATGTACCAATGCTACAAAGCCGCATTCGGGAACTCCTCGGGAGGGACATCTGTCTTGTCAAAATAATCCAGGTAATGCTAGTTCGGCGGATCCTACCGTGCAAACGTCGACCTCTCTGGATGTGGGAATTCAATCCAGAAGGTCCACGAACCACTCAACATTTCTTTGGCATGACGCCCGAAGGGATGTACAAGTTGTTCTTCGGCCCATGAATAAAGTGTCCGGACACCACCGAGGATGCGGGCCTGAGCTGCAATCACCTCGATACCCAAGTAAGTAACCCTATAACCGAACACCCTGCTTATATTTGTCGTGGCATTGTTCTGAACACTGTCCGCAACCAGGATTGGCTTGGTAAGGTAGAGAGGATCAGGTGTCCTGCCCCTCTTCCCGAAGGTTCGCCTGGCCCAGCAATGGCCAGGATTCTTGAACGGACACTAAGTCAGGTGCCACCAGAGAAAGCTTAAGGGAAGAGCGGGGAGGCCAAGAGTGGGCCTGACACATTGCGCATCCAAACCAGGGGAATTAGCGCCTCCATGGAGGTGGAGAATCGGGGAGGCGAATCTGAGGTTTCCTCCCCCCACGGGAAGAAAAGGGCCGCCTCTGAAGATTTGGAGACGGAGGCGCCTAAACAAGGGAAGAGAACTTCGCCAAAGGGCACTGCCCCGAAGGGCGTCCTCACCACACAGTGCCCGCAAACGGGCCAGCCCTCCATCGAGCCGTAAGTTTAACTAAACAAAGAACTTATTGCTTTTTCCTCTGAAAGTAATAACCGGGACATGTTTTTTGTAGTCCGGCCAGCAGTTCGTCTCAACAGGGCTCGTCCTCGGGGGATCTTCTTCTGGAGATGATGGAGAGTGAAACCTCACCTGCCTCTCCATTCCGTGAAGCAGGCGACCTTGAGGTATCATCATGGAGGAGTCCAGATCCAATGGGGCCGGAAGCTAACACTTCGGCCTCCCCGAGCCTAGCGTGTTCGGCTCTCATGGCGGACAATAAAAAGGGTCCGGGAGAGTCCGGTGTCCGGCCGAACATGCTGACGTGCCTCCTGGAGGCAGCTGCGCTCTTGGAGGATCATCGTACCCTCATGGGTATGGTGTTGGAGATAATCTCCTCCGCCCAAAGAGGGTTAAATGAAGCTTTTAGGAGCTTGCTCAAAGGCTTTGAGGTACGCAATGCGCAGTTTTGTGATAGATGTGCTCTACATAGATACTAGCCCCTGAGACTCTGGTTGCCAGCCATAAGCGGCGAACGGAGGATCACATTCCCAGGTTTTATCACACTGTATGTATGCGCAGGTTGCTAAGGGTCCGGCGGTAGACCGGACTACTGAACTCGCCGAATTGGGGCGGAAAGTTGATGTGGTGGATGCCGACATCATCCTTATGAACAAGCGATTGGACGAGTCACAGAGTATGCGCTTGGTGTTTCCGTATTTGATTTTTAGGAACCATGGAAAGTATTTGAAGTATTAATGTAATATGAAGTTTGTTGCAGGTGGAGCTGCTGCCGTTGAGGCCCTGAAGGCGGAGCTCGCTCTAGCCAAGGAAGAAGCCCGGATCAGCAATGCGGCTTCTTTAAGGGCAGCCGAAGACTTGAAAGCCGAACATGCCGCTCGTCTTCGAAGCGAAGAGAAGATTGCCGAGATGGCTATCGAGCTGAGGGACGCCGCCGGCCGGTATGAACTTCTCGAGAAGGAGAATCAGGCAAAAGCGTCTGACCTGAAGAAGGCGCTGGATTCGGCAAAGGAGATGCGCTCTTAGATTAGAGACACACAGGAGGAACTTCGACAAGCCGGAGAGATCACGGCCGGAAGTCCTTATGTGTTGCGGATGAAGTTTTTAGATCCAAAGTATGCTCCGTTGGATAAGCTATGGAGCGCCGCAGATGAGTATGTGGACTTGGCGAAGAGTGCGGCTGATGCGGCCAAGTTATTCAAAGATCACGAAGAGAACAAGATGGAGAGGTTGTTCTGGTCGCAATTTAATGCTCCAGCGCGCTCCTTACCCTTGAGTGAGAAGATGGCCGCCATAGCCGAGCTCCATAGGTTGTCCGGCCTTGCAATGAGGTCTGTAATAGACCATATGTGGCCGAAGGAGCCGAAGCCGTACAGTTACTTTGGTTTGGTGCAATGATTATTTGGCGCCAGAGGGCAGATCGATGACATGAAGAGATCGGCGTGCATAGAGGGTGCGCGGATGGCCTTTTCCCGTGAGAAAACATATTGGGCGGATATGGAGGCCACCCGCACTGCAACCCAGGGTCCGGCAGGAAGCCAAGACCCAGCCGAGCACTATTTTGAGCAGGTCATCGAAGGTTCCTGTAGAATAGAGGCCTAGTGCTCCAAGAATGTCATGTTTGAATGACAATTCTATTAATTGTAAACGATTATATGTTTGATTATAGAGGCTGCTTTTCTTATACTTTTGCCTGAATGTATTATAGTGTCTCCTGTGCAGCTGTTAATGTATGCATATACCGTGAAAGTTAGCAGTCGTTGGCTTCAGCCCCCACGCTCATAATGCGGGGGTGTTCGAGAAAATATGCGTGAACACACTTGATCCAATGTCTTGGTTTGTTAAGGAGGTGATCGCATGTCGAACCAGGCAACCGGACTATATAGCTGTAACACTTTTCACTTTGCCATAGGAGTTTGAAAAGTGGGGCTACTATGTAGCCGCTGGTACTTCCGCGAGCGTCCGGATATGGTGCGCATACTTTACCGATAGACCGTCCCTTCATTAATGCGGAGGAATCCTATAGATTCCGATGAGTCTTCGAGTGGTTGACCAGTCTCTCGCTGTATCATGACAGTCAGTTTTCGGCTTTCTCTACTGAGGTGTTGATCCGGAATAACCAGGGCACAATCACAGTAGTTCTCCTTTGGCCGCCTTAGCCGATAGAACGGAATGTAAGGCAGCAAACCCAGGAGCCGGGCTAACCCAACATTTGGCAAAAGACATGATTCGGAGCTGATGCATATAAGGCCAAACTCGTGACGTCGAACACTCCCGAAGGTATTCGGACTTTATAACATATATTGGGTTGAATGACGCCCTTGACCCTATGATTCCAGGTACGTGCATTGAGCTGTCGTGGTAAAAAGCCTATAACACCGGTGTCCCATATAGGTTTATGAAATACCCATGGGAATTTGAGCAACAAAAGACAGTAAAGAAGGTTTACGCAGGGGCTTAATCTAAAGAGAAACCTGTAGACAGGGCCCTGCTGCACGTCTGCGCCTGTGTCTCCGTTGTGCTGTATCCTGGAAGGGTGTCGCACTGGTAGTGTCTGTAGGAACAAAAAAGGAAAACGTGTGAAAAGTTAGTTATGCTCGAGAAATGTTTGAGATTCGGCCTATTAATGAGGCAATCCGAATTGTGGTCTTTTGTGACATGTTTGCAGCCCCTCATATGGGGGCACATGTACAGCCCCTGAATCATGTTTATCCGAGCCATTGTGAAGAATGGTGTATTGGACTCGTCTAACCGTGTCCGTGGTCTTGACGACCGGTCATGCGTTCTAGTGGGAGAGGCCGCCTAGAGTTCGGCAGCGGGAACTGCCGCATATTGCTTTGTGTTTCCACTAACCGTGATGACGCCTCGTGGACCGGGCATCTTGAGTTTAAGGCAGGTTTAGTTTGGTATTGCATTAAAGCAAGCAAAGGCCGTTCTTTCAAGCAATGCATGATAATCGCTGCTGAAGGGGGCGATGTTGAAGAGTAGGTTCTCGCTTCTGAAGTTGTCGGGAGAAACGAACGTCACTTCTAATAAGAGGGAGCCCCAGCAATGGGCTATGACGCTTGGAATGACTCCATTGAAGGTGGCGCTACTTTGGCTTATTCTAGATGGGTCTATCCCCATCTTCCGGATGGTGTCTAGATATATCAGATTAAGACTACTGCCGCCATCCATTAGGACGCGAGTAAGATGGTATCCATCGATTATTGGGTCGAGCACCAATGCAGCCGACCCTCCGTACTGGATACTGGCCGGGTAGTCCCTGTGATCAAAAGTGATTGGGCAAATTGCCAGGGATTGAATTAGGGGGCTACGAACTCGGGTGAGTTGCGTGTACCATGTTTACCGTTTTGACTTCCAGTGGGCGTTGTTTCTGGCCCCTAGTGTTCGGCTGGCGAGGCTCATCCTCATCTTCGCTTGGTGTTTCCCTTCCCTTGTGTTCGGTGTTTAACTTGTCGGTCTGCTTCAAAACCCAGCACTCTATGTGGGTATGATTTGCAGGTTTGTTAGAAGTGCCGTGGATTTGGCACAATCTATCCAGGACTTTATTCAGGCCGGATGGTTCCTCTTTACTGCCTTTAAATGGCTTCTTTCCTTGACCGGGTCAAGAGCCCCTGAATCCGGCGTTGACCGATGTGTTGTCCGGACTATTGTTATTCCGACATTTGTGCTTAGTGTGCCGTGGCTTCCCGTTGCCATCTCGGATTTCAGATGTGCCTTGGTCGCTGGTGCCTCTACGGTCCAACCAGCTGTCCTCGCCCGCACAAAATCGGGTCATGAGGCTTGTTAAGGCTGCCATCGTTCGCGGCTTTTCTTGGCCGAGGTGTCTGGCAAGCCACTCGTCTTGGATACTGTGCTTGAAGGCCGCTAAGGCTTTGGCGTCCGGATAGTCGACGATTTGATTCTTCTTAGTGAGGAATCTATTCCAAAGTTTGCGGGCTGACTCTCCGGGCTGCTTTATTATGTGACTTAAATCGTCAGCATCTGGAGGCCGGACGTAGGTCCCTTGAAAGTTGGCCCTGAAAGCATCCTCAAGTTCCTCCCAACTCCCAATTGAGTTTTCGGGGAGGCTTTTTAGCCAGTGACGTGTTGTTCCTTTTAACTTGAGGGGGGGGGGGGTATTTGATGGCGTGGAGGTCATCCCCATGAGCCATGTGTATGTGAAGGATAAAATCTTCAATCCAGACCCCAGGCTCCGTTGTTCCGTCGTATGGCTCTATATTCACGGGTTTGAATCCCTATGGAAATTCATGATCCAGCACCTCGTCCAGGAAGGATAGGGGGTGCACAGCCCCTCTGTATTTGGCCGTGTCACGGCATGCTGCCGGCTGCTGTTGTTCCCGGTGTTGATTCCGGACTGGTATTCGATCAGTATGATCGTTGTGGTGACCATGATCCTGCGTCGGAGCATGTCCTCTGGACCTGTAGATGGATCTGGCCACATTGGCCTTTTTGTCCAGGAGCTCTCGTAAATTGTGTGCGGTATCTGTGGCTGCTCTATCCCGGCCATGAGGTGGTTGGTCCGGCTGAGTAGTCATATTGTTTTTGGGCCGAATGGGTGCTGCGGCTTCATCGTCAAATTCGGGTAGCAGTTTGCGCTTTGGGTAGCTCTTTGCGTGGCGATTATCACAATGTTTCCCTTTGGTGTCCAGCACTTTATTCCATCTTCGGTTTAGCGTATCCTGCGCGACCTTAAGCCTTTGCTTCTGCTTCTTCAGCCTCCGCACTGTTGCAAGGAGTTTTCTGCGCAGGTTATCTTGTTCCGCATGTTCTTCTGAGATGATGAACGCATCGTCCAACGGACGGTTCTCTTCTTTGGAGGTAGCATGATGAGTTCGGCCCTCTGAATTGTGTTCGGGCGTCTTCTATGGGCTGTGTTCGGCATGACCTGGTTTATCCTGCTCCATCGCTGGGTCCCTATGGTCGTTGTTTTCTTTGAAATCAACTGGGGTGTCATCCTGTTTTGGGTTGCTATTGCTATTTTTACTGTGACTGGACCTAAGGCGGCGACTACACCGTCATTTTTGCTTTTTCCCGGGGGGTTTATCCTCCGTTGTGTCCTTTTTGTCAACATTGTCTTCTTTGGGGGTGTCCACCATGTAGACGTCGTATGATGAAGTGGCTGTCCAGCGCCTCGTGGGCGGTGGTTCTAGATCATCCCCTATATCAACGTCCATACCGTCGATGTTATTGGGGTCGGAATCAAGCATGTCTGTTAAGTCATCGACAGTGGCTATAAAGTGGGTGATGGGTGGGTTGCGATTTTCTTCGTCTTCCGTATCCCACACGGGCCGGACATAGTTCGGACAGGAGTCTTCTGATAGAGAGAGAGATTTTAATGAATTCAGCATGGCTCCATAGGGTGAGTGCTGAAAGATATCTGCGGTGGCGAACTTCATGACTGGAGCCCAGTCAGATTCGATGGCACAAGTGCGCGCGGTCCGGAACACACTACCGAAGATGAGTCCGGGGGTCCGGAGACATAGATCCCTTTAGGAGAGGAGTCTGTGTTCGGCTCCAATGCCGAGGAGTGTGTGGCCTCCAGGGTAGGGTCCATCCACCTGTCCTTGGAAGGCACGACCTGCTCCGGAACAAGGTCCGGAGCTATAGCAGGTGCGATGTTTCGAATAGTGTCCGACTGCCGATCTAGATCCTGCACGTCGAGATTGTCCAGCGCTCCTGACACGGGCCCGAATCCATCGAAGATCAAGTCTCCGCGGATGTCGGCAGTGTAGTTTAGGTTTCCAAACCTGACCTGATGGCCAGGGGCGTAGCTATCGATCTGCTCTAGATGGCCAATCGAATTGGCCTGCAGTGCGAACCGCCGAACACGAAGATCTGTCCGGGGAGAAAAGTATCACCCAGGACAGCGTGGTTGAAGGTTGGAGAAGCCATCTAGCCTTACAGCAACGAAACAGAGGAACTCTCAATGAAAGCACTAATGTCGTTGTCAAAACCAGCGGATCTCGGGTAGGGGGTCCCGAACTATGCGTCTAAGGCTAATGGTAACAAGAGGCTGGGGACACGATGTTTACCCAGGTGCGGGCCCTCTCGATGGAGGTAATACCCTACTTCCTGCTTGATTGATCTTGATGATATTAGTATTACAAGAGTTGATCTACCACGAGATCAGAGAGGCTAAACCCTATAAGCTAGCCTTTGGTATGATTGTTGATGTGTCCTACGGACTAAACCCTCCGGTTTATATAGACACCGGAAGGGGCTAGGGTTACACAGGGTCAGTTTACAGAGAAGGAGATCTACATTCAAATCGCCAAGCTTGCCTTCCACGCCAAGGAGAGTCCCTTCCGGACACGGGATGAAGTCTTCTATCTTGTATCTTCATAGTCCAACAGTCCAGTCAAAGTACATAGTCCGGCTGTCCGGATACCCCCTTATCCAGGACTCCCTCAGCCGGTGCGCATCGTCGAACCATTGAAGTGCATCTGCCAATGCGTGGAATCCGACACTGGCAGCAGGTACTAGGACTCGGCCTAGTCAACAAGGAAGTCGGCCATTGCTTGGGGCTTGATGGCGGTCCGGGGCTGGTAGAGGATGGTGTGGGGAGCTTGCTCAATGGCCCACTTGGCCACCTGGCCTAAAGCATCTCTGTTGCCCATGACTTTGATGGAGTGCTCTTAGAAGTACTGCTTCAGCTTCTTGGAGGCAAAGTACACGCCATAGAGCATCTTTTGATAATGGGGGTAGTTATGCTTGGAGGCGGACAACACCTCGCTCAGGTAGTACACCGGCCTTTGGACCTGTCATGGAATAGTCACGGCCGATGTCCTCGTGAAAGGACTAAGTCGTGGAGCCATCGCCTCTAGGTTAGTTTAAAGGGGTTAAATGGGACAAAGGATATGGGAGTTTATACTAGTTCGGCCCCTTGCAGTGAAGGTAAAGTCCTAATCCAGTTTGAGGTGGTATTGCTTATGTCTCAAATACCAGGGAGCGAATACGCTTGACCTAGCTTTCGATCTCTTGTTTCTTGCCCTGAACCGCCGCCGGGTCGTCCCTTTATATATACAGGTTGACGCCCAGTGGCTCACGGAGTCCCGGTCGGCTCATACACAACGTGCCTGGCTCGGTGACTATCTGTACATGCCTTACAATAGAAGTCTTACATATAAGGCTGTTTATTCTTACGGGCCTTAAGTCGCCTTTGGGCATTGGGCCCTTGCTTGTGAACCGCCATCTTCAATATCCGCATGGGCTTCATATTAAGAATCGCCATAGGTATAATCTGACCCCTCCTGGGCGGGTCATACCTAACAGTTATATCCCCAACATTAGGCCCCAAGTTGATTTGAACTGGTTCATGTCAATCTTCAACACTTAGAAAAAATCTTCCCTTCTTTATTTGTGCGAGAACTCATAACCCGCCATGACGTCATCTTCTGGATTTGTGGTAACCCGCCATGACGTCACCTGTCATTAATTAACACAATATTCCACATATCTCAATGGATCTTTATCTTTAATAACCGTCTCGAGAATCGAGGCGCCTGAGGAGCTGGACAACCACGTTGTTGGCCGCCTCATTTTTCGCGCCCACTTATTAACATTTCCCTTATAAATAGGGTCGAACTGTCTCTTCTCATTCTCCCCCTTTCCTTACACTTCCTCCTCTGGCGACTCTCCTACCACTCAAGCTCCACCGCCGCTGCGAAGCACACCATCCTCCTCGTCCTCGGCCACTGCATCAACCTGAACGGACCAGAAATCGACGGTGCTCCACCGCAGTTCACCTGCCTCTATAAGCGTTCCTCCTTCTACGCTCCAGATCGGTTTAGGGTTTCTCTCGTTCCTTGTCTTCTTCGTAGTTCTTCTTAGTTCTTCAACCCTAGCATCCTTTGATCTGAAGATAGCATATAACTCACGCGGTAGCAGTTTTGTCTTTGTTTTCAATGCCAGCGGACCCTTTTTCTTGAAAAAGATCTCCTCAAAACCTATGAACTCCCTTGTGCTGGTTTTAGGTTTTGATTTTTCTGCATTTTCTGAATTGCCGCTAATCCAAAATTATGATTGCAATATATGAAACTTGTTCGTCCAGTACTTCGTAAAAAAATTCCTCCTGATAGATCGACTTGACCATGGCGGCTTACATCACCAGTTGTAGTTAGATTCAATGCTCAACAAATTTCACTCTTGATAGATATCAATCCAGTCATGGCGGCTTACATAACCCGATGTAGCTAGTCATATACCATTAGTCCCCTTTTTAAGATGCCATTCTGAATATGTGCTGTAGAACTTTCACTCCGGCTTAATCAGAACCGGCAAATTTGTTCTTTTTCTCTTTAGGATTCCTTCTTCACAATGCCGCCCAAGACAACCACTTCCTGTAACTGGGTTCCTTCCATTATCACTAAGGACACACTCCAGGACTTTGTGAAAACCGACTATTTGCCAAAGAAGCCTGTCATGCATTATCGCGCCCCCAAGTCGAAAGAGGAGAAACCTCAGCCAAAAGATGATGAGGTCATTCTATTTACTGATCATATGAACTGGGGCTTCTCACCGCCCGACTGTAAATTCTTTCGGGATGTTCTGCACTTTTTTAACCTTCATCTTGAAGACATCGGACCCAATTCTGTGTCAAACATATGCAATTTCCAAGTCTTCCGTGAGGTGTATCTTCAAGAGGAGCCCAGTGTGGAGTTGTTCAGGGAATAGTTTTATTTGAACTGCCAAAACGAGTATTCAAATGGACCTAGTTTAGAACTTGGTGGAAACTCAATTCAGTGAAGAAGAGATGCTATCTTTCCTAATGCTCACCTGCCGAGTCATCCCAAGGATTGGAATCAGACATGGTTCTATTGCAAGGATACTTCTCCGGCTGACGAGAACAGACTACCTGGCTTTCACGCCCTGCGTCTGGACTCAAAGCATCCTCTCCCACACAAGCTGACAGCCGCTGAACACAAGAGACTCGCCCCCACCATTGCCAAGGTCAAGGCTCTGTTGGGAAACAGCTTAACTGGCATCGACTTAGTTCGATGCTGGGTTACATGGTGGGTCATTCCCTTGAGTTGCCGCACCGTCTTGATGTGCACCTACACTGGTAGCAAAAAGGATCCACTGCGCCACAACTCTGAGGATTTAACTGACGATGCTATCAACGAGATGACGAAGTCACTTCTGCATGAAAGCCCGATGGATTGCAGCAAAGTGGGCCTAAGCCCTTTTTGCATATCTAACCCGGCACCAGAAGTAAGTCTTTAAATTACTTACTTTTCCATCATCCTTAAATACTTTGTTTAACTCAATTTTGACGACTTTCACAGGCTGATGATGATTTCTGGATAAAGTAATATGACCATGAAACTGCCAAAAGGGCCAGGAAGGCCAAGAAAGCAGTCAAGAAAACGGCAAAGAAGAAGCAGAAGAAACCCAGTGCTTCTGAGGTGCCTGAACTGGACGACAATTCTGAGTCGGAGTTGCCCTTGATTGCCTTGGCTCATTTTTTAACCATCATATTGACATTGATTATCATCAGGATGACACGCGGGCTAGTGAAGCAATTGAGAAAGAGGTAACTATCATTTCCTCTGACTCGGAACCTTTGCCAAGATAGAAAATTCAAAGAGTAACCCAGAAAGTAAGCTTTTCACACCCCTTAGATCATCTGGATCCTCACTTTCTTTTGAAGCAACAGCAGCACGAGAGTCAGAGACAGACTTGGACTAGCAGAGGTGAAGAATTATCTTCCAGCTTACCAAACACCCCAAAGAAGCGTCGAAACGAGGTCATCCCTGATTTAAAACCTTTTTACCCTCTGGCGGGTATCTTCCGCCAACCACTTAATTCTTCTGACTCAAACTATCAGGAAACGTCTCGTTCCTCTTCCAACGACTCATCTCAGTCTCATCTGTCGACTTTCGAGACTGCTCCCGGGTAATAATAATTACTTATTTGCTTGTTATATTCCTTGATACTTATATTGATCTCTCATGACTCCTGTAGTGGAAAAGCCAAGCCCAGCAATAAAGAAAGGGTGAATAAGCCGGTTAAAGACCCGAAACTCAGTGAACCGGAGCAACAAACTATAACGCTTGAGGCCTCTGTTCCTCCACCATCAGAGCCGATTATTGATGTTCCACCAGAAATCCCCGACTCTTATATTGACCAAGCAAATGATGACCCTTTGAACACTGAAGCATCAAACCCATTTAAAATTGCTGAGACTCATGATGATGATGTGGTGATTACCAATACCGGCTTTAGAGAGCCGGGCAGGCCTACTGTCTTGGCCAAACATTCTACCAAGGAAGAAGATATTGAACGATGAAAAGTGAGATTTGATGTTGCCAACTACTCCCAACTGAGCATTGGTGAAGTATATTCTGGCTATCTCAGTCAAGTGCACTCAAGCTGGGATCTTGAAGTTGAGATGGTGAAGCAGATACATCAGAAATTTGAGGTATGAACTCTGTCTTTAATGAATTATGCACATCCTGTCAGCCCCCAAGTCTACTGTTTATGATGTAATTGAATATGTTGTAGACTTGCTTAATCATGAGTGTAAACAATACCCATTGATAGAATCTTTCAAAATCCGGCTCACACTATCGGATTTAAAACTGACCTGTAATGACTTAATACTGAACCCGTAGCCCCCAAGGGCCGGTTTAATCAGCATGAATGATTCGATCCTCTGTATCTTTATGTAAAGAAGAACTTACTTCCCTAGCCCTCATGAGCCGGTTGTGTTTGTTTGCAACACATTCGATTCATGATAAGATAACCAGAGAAATACAAGCAATATGCATTAGCCCCCAAGTGCCATGTACTCTTCCTTGCAAAGTGCTTGGGACTTTAATCACCTGAGTCATATGTATAAACAACTTTTCGGCAGACATTAGCCCCCAAGTGCCAAGTGTTGTTGCTGGCAAAATGCTTGGGACTTCCTTGTTCTGACTCCTAATTTTGAACCGGCCTCTGTACAGGTGATGGTGTCTTGGATTAAGGGGTCCTCAGACAGTCAAACTATATACTTTAGCCGGACTGTTGGGCTATGAAGATACAAGATAGAAGACTTCATCCTGTGTCCGGGTGGGACTCTCCTTTGCGTGGAAGGCAAGCTTGGCGATTCGGAGATGTAGATTCCCTTCTTTATCACCGACTCTGTGTAACCCTAGCCCCCTCCGGTGTCTATATAAACTAGAGGGTTTACTCCGTAGGATAACAACAATCATAATCATAGGCTAGCTTCTAGGGTTAGCCTCTACGATCTCGTGGTAGACCAACTCTTGTAATACTCATATCATCAAGATCAATCAAGCAGGAAGTAGGGTATTACCTCCATAGAGAGGGCCCAAACCTGGGTAAACATTGTGTCCCCTGCCTCCTGTTACCATTAGCCTTAGACGCACAGTTCGGGACCCCCTACCCGAGATCCACCGGTTTTGACACTAACATTGGTGCTTTCATTGAGAGTTCCACTGTGCCGTCACCATAAGGCTTGATAGCTCCTTCAATCATCTATAACGACGCGGTCCAGGGTGAGATTTTTCTCATCGAACAGATCTTCGTATTAGGCGGCTTCGCACTGCAGGCTAACTTGCTTGGCCACCTGGAGCAGATCGACAGCTATGGCCCTGGCCATGAGGTCAGGTTTGGAAGCTTGAACTGCAGCGCCGACATCCGCAGAGACTTGATCTTCGACGAATTCGAGCGCATGACAGCCGCACCCTACAGCCACGATGAACATGACTTAAATCCATCATCAGACTATACTCGGGAGATAGCGCCTGTAACTGTCCTGGCCCTAGATTCCGAACAGATTGCACCGTCCGAGGACGAGGGGCTGGACCCCACCACAAAAGCCGCATACTCTACTGCGCTTGATCCAAACACAGATCTAACCTCTAACGAGGTATGTGCCATCGGACCCTCGAACTCATCTCCGGATACAGGTTTCGAACCGCGTGTGTCTGCGCCCGTCGAATCTAATTGGGCGCCGACCTTGGAGTTTACCTGTGCGGATATCTTCCGACACTTGCCCTTGGGTGATGCGTTGAACTCTCTGAAATCTCTCTCCTTGTCAGGAGATTCTTGACCGAACTATGTCCGGCTTGAGTCGGAAGCGGACGACGAAGAACTTTGTTGCCCACCCATCACCCACTTGATAGCCACTATCGACGACTTGACCGACATCCTTGACTTCGACTCCAAAGAGATCGACGGTATGGACGACGATGCAGGAGAAGAACAGGAACCAGCGCCCACAGGGCGCTGACAGCCACCTCACCATATGACATTTACATGGTGGATACCCCCAAAGAAGACAATGGCGAGGACAAAAAGGATAGAGGTGAGGATAAACCTCCTGAGAAGCTGCCGAAGCGCCGATGTCAGCAGGGCCGCTCTAAACCATGCCATGGTAAAAACAGCGATACCGGCACAGGAGACAATAGCACTCCAGACAATGACAAAGATGAAGACGATACCGCCCAGCCAAGCTTTGAACAGACCAGACGGGAGGATGGGCAAGCCAGCCCTGATGAACAGGCCACGGACGTAGACTCGGAAGACAGCAATTACATGCCCCTCTCCGAGGAGGAAGTGAGCCTCTGCGAAGAAGAATTTACCATGCCCGAGGATCCAGTCGAGCAGGAGCGCTTCAAGCGCCGGCTTATAGCCACTTCAAAGAGCCTGAAGAAAAAACAACAGCAGCTTCAAGCTGATCAAGATTTGCTCACTGATAGATGGACTCAGGTCCTGGAAGCCAAGGAATACGGACTTGAATGCCCAAACAAAATTTACCTGAAGCACAAGTTTTGTTACCTCAATTCGAGGAAGAGGCACTAGAGCCCAGACTACCTGCACATGATGCGGCTGACCGACCACCGCATGGTCAAGATAAAGCGGCATACCAACCGTCGCTGAACAAATAGAAACACAAAAGCTCGGGGACATACACATGACCTGTGGTACGACGTGGAAAGGAGAGAATGTCATCCCAGATCGATCTACGGATTGCGGGGATGCGGCCCAGCGCGCGACGACGGCCGCCACGCCAGATACAATAAATACCAACCTGTCTGGGCCGAATACCGCAGACCAGCTCCATCTGAACTGTGTCGTGACGTAGCCTGACATAGAGGCGCCCCACACCCCCTATACTTCACCGATGAAGTAAAGGAACTTGAGTTCCCAGAAGGGTTTAAACCCGTAAACAATGAATCATATGATGGGACAACAGATCCTACGGTGTGGATATAAGACTTCGTTCTCCACATTCATATGGCCCACGGTTATGATCTCCATGCCATCAAGTACCTCCCGCTAAAACTCAAGGGACCAGCTCGGCACTGGTTGAATAGTCTGCCCGAAAACTCCATTGGCAGTTGGCAGAACCTGGAAGATGCATTCCTTGACAACTTCCAAGGTACTTATGTATGACCTCCAGACGCTGATGACTTAAGTCATATAACACAACAGCCCGGAGAGTCAGCCAGGAAATTCTGGACTCGGTTCTTAACTAAAAAGAACCAAATCATCGACTGTCCAGATACCGAAGCCCTAGCGGCCTTTAAGCATAATATTCGGGACAAATGGCTCACCCGACACCTCGGACAAGAGAAGCTGAGATCCATGGCAGCCCTTATGACGCTTATGACCGGCTTCTGTGCGGGCGAGGACAGTTGGCTAGCTCGTAGCAACATCACCTCAAGTAAACCTGGAACTTCTAAATCCAGAGTTGACAACGGAAAGCCCCGACACAGCAAACACAAACATCAAAACAACAGCGATAGCACCAAAGACACAGCTGTCAACACTCGATTCAACGGCTCTAAGACAGGTCAAAGGAAGAAACCATTCAAAAGAAACAGTCCGGGCACGTCAAGTATGGACTGCATACTCGACCGTCCATGTCAAATTCATGGCACCCCAGGTACACCAGCTGATCATACTAACAGAGAATGTTGGGTCTTCAAACAGGCCGGCAAGTCAAATGCCGAAAGCAAGGAAAAGGGGTCGCAAAGCGATGACGATGACGAGGAGCCCCGGCCACTGAAGACAGGAGGGCAAAAGAAGTTTCCTCCACAAATTAAAATGGTGAATATGATATACGCCACCCACATTCCCAAGCGGGAGCGGAGGTGTGCACTTAGGGACGTCTATGCGATGGAGCCAGGCGCCCCTAAGTACAACCCATGGTCGTCCGGCTCGATCACCTTTGATCGCAAGGATCATCCGACCAGTATCCGTCACGGTGACTCAGCCGCACTGGTCCTTGACCCAATAATCAATGGATTCCACCTCACGCGAGTCCTTATGGACGGAGGCAGGAGCCTGAACCTGCTTTATATGGATACAATGCGCAAGATGGGTATAGATCCTTCAAGGATCAAACCCACTAAAAGCACCTTTAAAGGCGTCATACCAGGTGTTGAGGCCTGCTGTACAGGCTTAATCACTCTAGAAGTGGTCTTCGGATCCCCGGATACTTTTCGTAATGAATAATTAATCTTCGATATCGTCCCTTTCCACAGTGGCTATCACACACTGCTCGGACGAACCGCATTTGCTCGATTAATGCGGTGCCACACTACACTTATATTAAGCTTAAGATGCCTTGTGCACATGGCGTCATAACAGTCAATGGAAACACTGAACGCTCCCTCCGTACCGAAGAGCACACCGTCACCCTAGCTGCAGAAGCACAGAGCGGCCTCTTTCAATCGAACATTCATTCGATGGCCAAAGCTCCCGGACATTGTTAATAGAGTCCGATCTACCTAGTGGCAGGATAGCCCAGCTCGTCAAGAGCTCAACTAACCACTTTGGTGATAGACGAAGGCACAGCTAAGTTATGTCCCACAATACGGCTCAACCGCTCAGGGATACACAAACCTTTTTTGCATTTTCTTTCAGGTTCACTTTTGTCTAGGCCATCACTGGCGACCTAGCGACCGGACCTATGAAGGGACGAACACACCACGGAGGGAAACAACTCGAACGAGCGGTGGGATTCCTAGATATTCCCCTTGACGATCATCCTACTATTCTCCGGATCCGCACACAGCTCCCCCTGGTCTCAGCAGGTTCCGAAGTCATATTTCTTTTTATCGCACTACTTCTACTCATACGCTTTGACGTATTATTCAATTACAATCTACGGCTTTATATGACGTTCACTTGCTGTTCTTCCTTATTGATATTTTTTCAAAAAGCAGTCGTACACTCTGGTACGCCTTAATATGCCAGGGGCTTCGTTGTACCCATAATACGGCAAGAAAGTCCGAACACCTTCACGGTCGTTCGGCACCCCGAACTTATAGAATTGTATGCATCGGCTTCGAATCATGTCTTGGGTCAATAGTTGGGTTGCCCGGATCCTATGCTTGCTACCCTACATTCCGCTGTATCGGCTAGGGTAGTAAAGGGAGAACTACTGCGATTGTGTCCCGGTTCTTCCAGACGAGCACCTCAGTAGAGAAAGCCGAAAACTGACTGTCATGATGCGGTGAGAGATGGACAGCTGTTTGAGAGGTTACAAAATCTTTAAAGATTTCTTCTGCATTATTAACTAATGCAGCGCGCAATGGATCAGTTTTTTTTCGATCAGGTGCTTATAGAGCCCCTAGTTCGGTCTTCCGAACACTAGGGGCTGCGCCTACCTTTCTTTTGTCAAACTCCTATGGCTAAGTGAGGGTGATAAATCCTTATAGTCCAATTGCCTGGTTCGTTGCGCTGAACACCTCCTTAAAGGACCCAAAATTGGGGTAAAGAGTGTTTAGATTTATCCCGAACACCCCCGTACTTCCTACGTGGGGGCATAAGCGGACGACTGGCCAACTCTCAGAATTAATATAAATAACAGCCGCACAGGAAGTAAAATTTATAAAAAATAACAAGCATTATATTGCATAGACGACCTTGTTGAACATTATAACACAGGATAACATGACTGTATTCATGAGAATATAATATCCTTAGCACATTGCTCCGGCACAAGGCGGGATCCCTCCAGGACACTGTCATAATACAACTCGGCTTGCGGTGCTCCTTCCCCGCGGGAGGTCCTTCGGTCATCAGCTTCACAGCATCCATCTTCGGCCAGTGTATCTTAGCATGGGCAAAAGCCATTCACACACCTTCAATACAGACCGACCACTTGATCACGTCAAGTCGAGGGCAGGCACTAACCAGTCGCCTCACGAGTCCGAAGTAGCTGTTGGGAATCGCCTCGGCAGGCCATAGCCGGATAATTAAATCCTTCATGGCTAGTTCGGCCGCCCTATGCAACTCGACCAACTGCTTCAGCTGATCCCTAAAGGGCGCTGGATGTTCTGGCGCAAGATATTGCGACCAGAACAGCTTTGCCATAGAGCTCCCCTCTTCGGCTCGATAGAATTGTGCGACATCAGATATGCTGAGCGGCAGATCCGCAAACACCCCTGGAGAATTCCAAATTTGGGTTAGTAACAGGAATCTTTCCTTCACATACTTGCTACCCGCTGTGATCTTTCTGGCCTCCTGGATTTCCTGGAGGGCGCCTTGGGCTTCACCCTAGGCATCGCGTGCGGCTTGAAGAGCCTTGGTGAGTTTGGATTCTTTATTCGTCAAACTCTGCTCCAAGGTCTCGCACCTCTTCACGGCCTCTTGGAGTTCTTCTTGAACTTCAGCGCTCCTGGCCTCACATTTTTCACGAGTGGCATGCTCCTTGGCTGCCTTCTTCTCGGCTTCAGCCACCACCTTCTTAAGAGCCTTGACTTCAGACGTCGCTCATGGTACACATCACGACATTTTTTTGTCACAATCAATCATTGATTTGTACTGAATACAAACAAGGTTTTACATACCTTGGTTATCCTCCAACTTCTTCTTCACTTGGCCGAGCTCTTCTTCGGCCCGCTCCAGACGCTGCTTCAGGCCGGAGACTTCCGCAGTATGAGAGGTGGCAGTCAACAAAGACGCCTGCTTATTCAAAAAAAAAGGTATTGCATGGTAAGTCTCCTACGAGCATATAATGCATCCTCTGTCCGGCTTTCCTTTCCGAACACCGGATAGTGTGTCAGGGGCTACTATCTATACTATGACACTCTTTAAACCTCAGCACTTACCTCAAAGCCCTGCCCGCTTTCAGCAGAATGAATCTTCTCAATCACCGCACCCATAACGGCACAGTGTTCTTCAATGATGGAAGTGTTCTTCAACGATGCCGATAAGGTATCCGACACCTCTGGCTTGACAGAGGTCGCCTGTGGAACAGACGCACCCTCTTCTGTTGAAGAAGGTTTCCTGCCTGATTCCGGAGCCGTGTTGGTCTCCGGAACTGTGTCCAGCTGGGGGCCGAATTCAAGCTGCCCCCCGCCGTCAGTATCCACGGGGGTCTCCTCCCCCATGTGTCCGGCTGCCAAGGTTTGACCCTCTAGCGACGCCTTGACGGTCTCCCCAGCTCCTCCTTGGCTCGGGCCCTGTTGGGACGACACCTCGGTGTTGTCCACGTGTTTGGGGGAGGAGTTTGTCGGGTGAGTCCCGCTGTCCATCGCATTTGAGCCCAGTGAATCCTCCAATGAGGATTGCTCGATGCGGGACCTGGCCGGACTGCAAGATGCGTGACTCGATACGTCAACGATGTGCGATAGTGAGTCTAGATATACGAATGTGTCCGAATTTTATGTACTCATGATTTAACCAGGGGTTGGACCCTAGAATCCCACTCTAGGCTACTGTCGGTGGCGGTGGTGAATTCGTCTGGAAAGGAGGCTTTCTCCCTCTTAGACGACTCGGCCTCCAAGCGTGTGGAGGCCGTCCTCTTCTTTCTCCCCCTCGCTTGAGGGGATTGGCTTTTGCTCCTCCTCTTCCTCGTCCTCTTCGGAGGAGGAGCACGCCTGAGAATCTTTGGACACTATGTCCGAAGTACCCTTGCGACGAGGACCGCCCTTGGTCTCTTTGGCCTCTTTCTCGGCCTTCTTCTTCGGTGCCTTGTAAGGCGCCGGGACCAGCATCTTCATCAGAAATGGGCCGACTTGTTCTTCTGGCAGCGGGGCCAGACAGTAGTTCTGCTCCGCCTTCTTCGTCCATCCCTAGGAGAATTATTGGAGAATATATTAGGCATTTCCCTTAGAGTATGTAGATAAAGCGCACATCTAGCCAATATACAAAAACATACCAAACTTGTGGGGTGGGACAATTTGTACCCACGGTCCTCGGATGAGTCCGGCCATGATTTGCCGGACTTGAAGAGCACCTTCCAGATATCTTCGTGCTTGAGCCTAAGAACTCCAGTATGGTCTGGTGCTTGGCCGGGTCGAATTCCATAAAATTGCAAGCTCTGTGTTGGCATGGGAGAGTCCGGCAAACTAACATCACCTGGACTACGTCGACAAGTTTGATGTTCTTGTCTTCCATGCCCTTGATACGCGCTTGGATCACTGCCAGCTCATCTGATGAAGACCAGTCCAGGCCCTTCTTGGGCCAGGATGTAAGCCGCAATGGGGCTCCGGATCGGAATCCGGGAGCCGCGGCCCATTTTGCGCCGCGTGGCTGAGTGACATAAAACCACTATTGTTGCCACACTTTGATAGAATCATTAAAGGCACCTGATGGCCATGTGACGTTGGGCATCTTGCTCACCATGGCGTCTCCGCACTCGGCGTGCTCGCCACCCACCACCTTGGGCTTCACATTGAAACTATTCAGCCACAATCCAAAGTGTGGAGAGATGTGGAGAAAGGCCTCGCACACGATGATGAATGTCGAGATGTTGAGGAAGGAATTAGGTGATAGATCATGGAAATCAATCCTATAGTAATACATGAGACCGCGAACAAATGGGTGGAGGACAAACCCCAGCCTGTGGACGAAGTGAGGAAGGAATACAACCCTCTCATGGGGTTCCGGAGTAGGGAAGATCTGTCCCGCCGTCGGAAGATGGTGGCCGATCTTCTTGGCCAGATATCCAGCCTCCCGAAGTTTCTTTATATCCTTATCATGGACAGTGGAGGCCATCCATTTGCCTCTAGCTCCAGATCCGGGCATTTTCAGAAAGCTTTTGTGGGTGGAGAAGGCAAAAGCTTGGGCGCTAGAGCTCAAAGAGAGAGAGAGAGAGAGAGAGAGAGAGAGAGAGAGAGAGAGAGAGAGTAGGCAGAGGAAGAAAGGTGTGGGTGAAGAAGGGGAATCCTTATCCTTTTATAAAGGCAGTAAGATCATGCGCCTCCCCACGCACCCTCAAAATCGCTTATTCCCCAAGCGCTGTGCTGATGGCACGGTTGGGTTACCCACGCCCTTATTGATGAGAATCCCGTAATAAGGGGACACGATCTCTGCTTCGACAACACGTGCCAATAAAACCGCCTCGTGAAATGTGTAGTAGCAGGTTGGAAAAATGGTTCGAATAATAACCGGGCCACGGCGTGATGTCATGCTATGGAAAAGTTGTCAGCAGATTAGACTCGTGGAATATTATACTCTCTACGGTGGTATGTGGAATTTGTTTTGCAGAGCCGGACACGATTCTTATGTTCAAAGATCTACTTTGGAGTATTCGGAGAAGGAACCCGCCTTGCAATGCTTTAGAGAATCTGCGCGCCGGACTCAATCGTCGTTGAAGCCAGGTTCAGGGGCTACTGAGGGAGTCCTGGATTAAGGGGTCCTCGGACAGCCGAACTATATACTTTAGCCGGGCAGTTGGGCTACGAAGATACAAGATAGAAGACTTCGTCCCGTGTCCGGGTGGGACTCTCCTTCGCGTGGAAGGCAAGCTTGGCTATACGGATATGTAGATTCCCTTCTCCGTAACCGACTCTGTGTAACCCTAGCCCCCTCCGGTGTCTATATAAACCGAAGGGTTTAGTCCGTAGGACAACAACAATCATAATCATAGGCTAGCTCCTAGGGTTTAGCCACTATGATCTCGTGGTAGATCAACTCTTGTAATACTCAAATCATCAAGATCAATCAAGCAGGAAGTAGGGTATTACCTCCATAGAGAGGGCCTGAACCTAGGTAAACATAGTGTCTCCCGCCTCCTGTTACCATTAGCCTTAGACGCACAGTTTGGGACCCCCTACCCGAGATCCGCCAGTTTTAATACCGACAACATGACACCACCGCTCATCTTGAATATCAATTAGCTGATGTGCAAGCCCGGCTGGAGATGTAAGAATCTGAGAAACAGAAGGCGAACTCAAAATTCTAATTCAGCATGGCTGAAACGAAAAAATTGAAAACCGGCTTTGAAGTGGAAAAAAGTGCTTGGGCTGAAGAGAAAACGGCCTTGACACAGCGGGCTGAGAAGGCGGAGGCGGCTCTCCAGGAAGCAACCACTAAACTTACGGGCTTAAAATGTCATGTGTCTCAGATGGTTTCGGCTATCTTTGGTAAGTCGCCTCACTACCATCCATTTAAATTTCTTCCTTGATTGACATAAGCCGCCTCTAGCCCATCCATGATTATTATGCAGGTCCCAGGAGCACCAATCTTAACCAGGATATGCTTGTGAAGTTCAAGGCGGTTTATACACTAGTAGAGCAGCTTTATACTGTGGCTCAACGCGCTTTGGCCACAATTTCTCCATCCAACCAAGCACCAACATTCTTAGTTGAGGTCTTGAGGAAGCTTTCTGTGCTGCCTGAAAAGTTTAATGAAATGAAGCGATCATCTGCAAGAGCTGGCGCCGTAACATCCTTGAGCCGGGCCAAGGCATGGCTACCAGAGCTAGACCCGGCCGATATATCAACCGGGTATCCAAGTTTAAAAGAGGATGACACTCCTTTTGATAAAAAAGACTTTCCCGCGTGCATGAAGGAGATACGCCCCCTTGCCAGCTTGATTGCTAATGAATCCGATATTTCAAGATATCAACCGGCTTATGACAGGGAAAACCGAAAACTGCCTACGTCGGCTTATAAAGTGACTGATCTGATTCCCCCAATCCGTAAGCACACTTTTGCTCCTGAAGTTGACCCATCCGAGCTTATTGATGATGAAGCTCCATTCCAAGCCTTGAGTGGCATTGACTGGTCATCACCAACCTTACAGGAAGTAGAGTCGGACGAAGAAGCGGAGAAGGATGATCCACAAGCTTCAAGCCATCAAAGCTAGGAAGATTAATCCGCTGGGCGGCTCACATGTGTTATCTTCTGAAAAAAAAACACTTGACCATTTTGGCTCCTTATGTCATGTAATAGGCTAGAATAACTTTGCCCTGTAGTGCCATCGTGCACATTTGATGTTTTACCCGACTCTGTTTCAAGCCGCCACTTGATAAATATCCTTTGACACGTATGATGGCAGTTGTTTTGTGCAGTTGAAACTTAAGATTAACCTGCACACAAGTAAATCACAAGAGCCTGGCGGTTTACTGCGGGGCGGGTCATAATACCCATATAAAGACACTGATGCTTTGAAATAACTGATAAGCAGGGTTGGTTTAGTCATAATTGTAATTATAACAAAAGTATTATACCTGTGATATTGAGTTGTACTACCGGCTTATGAGCCCAATGCAGTAAGGGTGATAACCCGAAACTTAGAAGCCAATATATCCAAGTATTTAACATTCTCATATACTGGCCACTTATCGTCCAGAGCCAGGTCGGATTAATAGAAACCACTTATATGCTTAAAATATGAGCTTGTAAAGCTGAGGCTATATGGCTTGAACCACTTAAATCATATGTCAAGAAAACATCAAGATGAATCTGAAAAATGTTCAAAAACTCAAGCCAAAAATGAGAAAACGAGGCTATGCTTCGAATACGAGCAAGAAGCCAGACAAATATGGCTATGATTTGAATACAATCAGGAAGCCGGATCAAATGGGTTAATGGCTATGATTCAAATACGATCAGGAAGCCCCCAAGTGACCATAATGATTCGAATACGATCATGAAGTCGGACCAAAAGGGTTAATGACTATGATTCGAATATGATCATGAAGCCCCCAAGTAGTCAAGAAATGTTTAATGGCTATGATTTGAATACGATCAGGAAGCCGGACCAAAAGGGTTAATGACTATGATTCGAATATGATCATTAAGCCCCCAAGTGATCATGAAATGTTTTAACGGCTATGATTCGAATACGATCAGGAAGCCGGACCAAAAGGGTTAACGACTATGATTGGAATACGGTCATTAAGCCCCCAAGTGATCAAGAAATGTTCTAATGGCTATGATTCGAATACGATCAGGAAGCCGGACCAAAAGGGTTAATGGCTATGATTTGAATACGATCATTAAGCCCCCAAGTGATCATGAAATTATGATGATGTAAACTCATTATTCTTGAATATGAAACAATAGAGGCCCTGCTTTATTATAATCATCATAATATATACATCGTCAAAATATGTACATCATAAGAGCTGGTGGCTCAAGTGTAGTAAGGCCGAAGATGAGCAATATTCCATGGTCGGTGGGTCTCCTTGTTGGGGAACGTTGCAGAAAATAAAATTTTTCCTACGGTTTCACCAAGATCCATCTATGAGTTCATCTAAGCAACAAGTGAAAGGAGATATGCATCTACATACCACTTTGTAGATCGCGAGCGGAAGCGTTCAAAAGAACGGGGTTGAGGTAGTCGTTCTCGTCGTGATCCTATCACCGGAGATCCTAGCGCCGAACGGATGACACCTCCGCGTTCAACACACGTACGGTCAGCGTGACGTCTCCTCCGTCTTGATCCAGCAAGGGGGAAGGAGAGGTTGATGATGATCCAGCAGCACGACGGCGTGGTGGTGGATGCAGCAGAACTCTGGCAGGGCTTCGCCAAGCTGCTGCAGGAGGAGGACGAGGTGTAGCAGGGGGAGGGAGGCGCCAAGACTTGGGGTGCGGCGGCCCTCCCCCCTGCCCTCCTTTATATAGGCCCCCAGGGGGGCACTGGCCCTGGGAGATGCAATCTCCCAAGGGGGCGGCGGCCAGGGGGGTGGAGTGCCCCCCAAGGCAAGTGGTGCGCCCCCCCCCCCCCACCTAGGGTTTCCAACCCTAGGCGCAGGGGGGGGCCAAGGGGGGCGCACCAGCCCACTAGGGGCTGGTTCCCCTCCCACTTCAGCCCACGGGGCCCTCCGGGATAGGTGGCCCCACCCGGTGGACCCCCGGGACCCTTTCGGTGGTCCCGGTACAATATCGGGTGACCCCGAAACTTTCCCGATGGCCGAAACAGCACTTCCTATATATAATTCTATACCTACGGACCATTCCGGAACTCCTCATGACGTCTAGGATCTCATCCGGGACTCCGAACAACATTCGGTTTGCTGCATACTCATATTCATACAACCCTAGCGTCACCGAACCTTAAGTGTGTAGACCCTACGGGTTCGGGAGACATGCAGACATGACCGAGACGGCTCTCCGGTCAATAACCAACAACGGGATTTGGATACCCATGTTGGCTCCCACATACTCCTCGATGATCTCATCGGATGAACCACGATGTTGAGGATTCAAGCAACCCCGTATACTATTCCCTTTGTCAGACGGTATGTTACTTGCCCGAGACTCGATCGTCGGTATCCCAATACCTCGTTCAGTCTCGTTACCGGCAAGTCACTTTACTCGAACCGTAATGCATGATCCCGTGACCAGACACTTGGTCACTTCGAGCTCATTATGATGATGCACTACCGAGTGGGCCTAGTGATACCTCTCCGTAACAGGGAGTGACAAATCCCAGTCTCGATCCGTGTCAACCCAATAGACACTTTCGGAGATACCTGTAGTGCACCTTTATAGTCACCCAGTTACGTTGTGACATTTGGTACACCCAAAGCACTCCTACGGTATCTGGGAGTTACACGATCTCATGGTCTAAGGAAGAGATACTTGACATTGGAAAAGCTCTAGCAAAACGAACTACACGATCTTGTGCTATGCTTAGGAATGGGTCTTGTCCATCACATCATTCTCCTAATGATGTGATCCCGTTGTCAACGACATCTAATGTCCATAGTCAGGAAACCATGACTATCTGTTGACCAACGAGCTAGTCAACTAGAGGCTTACTAGGGACGTATTGTGGTCTATGTATTCACACGTGTATTATGATTTCCGGATAATACAATTATCGCATGAATAAAATACAATTATAAATGAACAAGGAAATATAATAATAATCCTTTTATTATTGCCTCTAGGGCATATTTCCAACAGTCTCCCACTTGCACTAGAGTCAATAATCTAGTTACATTGTGATGAATCGAACACCCATAGAGTTCTGGTGTTGATCATGTTTTGCTCGCGGAAGAGGTTTAGTCAACGGATCTGTGACATTCAGATCCGTATGTACTTTGCAAATATCTATGTCTCAATCTTGAACATTTTCACTGATGGAGTTGAAACGACGCTTGATGTGCCTGGTCTTCTTGTGAAACCTGGGCTCCTTGGCAAGGCCAATAGCTCCAGTGTTGTCACAGAAGAGTTTGATCGGCCCCGACGCATTGGGTATGACTCCTAGGTCGGTGATGAACTCCTTCACCCAAATTGCTTCATGCGCTGCCTCCGAGGCTGCCATGTACTCCGCTTCACATGTAGATCCCGCCATGACGCTCTGCTTGTAGCTGCACCAGCTTACTGCTCCACCATTCAATATATACACGTATCCGGTTTGTGACTTAGAGTCATCCAGATGTGTGTCGAAGCTAGCGTCGACGTAACCCTTTACGACAAGCTCTTCATCACCTCCATAAACGAGAAACATGTCCTTTGTCCTTTTCAGGTACTTCAGGATATTCTTGACCGCTGTCCAGTGTTCCTTGCCGGGGTTACTTTGGTACCTTCCTACCAAACTTACGGCAAGGTTTACATCAGGTCTGGTACACAGCATGGCATACATAATAGATCCTATAGCTGAGGCATAGGGGATGACAATCATCTCTTCTTTATCTTTTGCCGTGGTCGGGCATTGAGCCGAGCTCAATCTCACACCTTGCAATACAGGCAAGAACCCTTTCGTGGACTGATCCATTTTGAACTTCTTCAAAATCTTATCAAGGTATGTGCTTTGTGAAAGACCTATGAGGCGTCTCGATCTATCCCTATAGATTTTGATGCCTAATATGTAAGCAGCTTCTCCAAGGTCATTCATTGAAAAACACTTATTCAAGTAGGCCTTAATGCTGTCCAAGAATTCTATATCATTTCCCATCAAAAGTATGTCATCTACATATAATATGAGAAATGCTACAGAGCTCCCACTCACTTTCTTGTAAACGCAGGCTTCTCCATAAGTCTGCATAAACCCAAACGCTTTGATCATCTCATCAAAGCGAATGTTCCAACTCCGAGATGCTTGCATACTTTGTTAGCATTCTTAGGATCGACAAAACCTTCCGGCTGCATCATATACAGCTCTTCCTTAAGATAACCGTTAAGGAATGCCGTTTTGACGTCCATCTGCCATATCTCATAATCATAGTATGCGGCAATTGCTAACATGATTCGGACGGACTTAAGCTTCGCTACGGGAGAGAAAGTCTCATCATAGTCAATCCCTTGAACTTGCCGATAACCCTTAGCGACAAGTCGAGCTTTATAGATGGTGACATTACCATCCGCATCCGTCTTCTTGTTAAAGATCCATTTGTTTTCTATCGCTCGCCGATCATCGGGCAAGTCAGTCAAAGTCCATACTTTGTTTTTGTACATGGATTCTATCTCGGATTGCATGGCTTCTAGCCATTCGTTGGAATCTGGGCCCACCATCGCTTCTTCATAGTTTGAAGGTTCACCGTTGTCTAACAACATGATATCCAGGACAGGGTTGCCATACCACTCTGGTGTGGAACGTGTCCTTGTGGACCTACGAAGTTCAGTAGCAACTTGATCCGAAGTACCTTGATCATCATCATTAATTTCCTCTCCAGTTGGTGTAGGCACCACAGGAACATTTTCCTGAGCTGCACTACTTTCCGGTTCAAGAGGTAGTACTTCATCGAGTTCTACTTTCCTCCCACTTACTCCTTTCGAGAGAAACTCTTTTTCCAGAAAGGATCCGTTCTTGGCAACAGAGATCTTGCCCTCGGATCTTAAGTAGAAGGTATAACCAATGGTTTCCTTGGGGTATCCTATGAAGACGCATTTTTCCGACTTGGGTTCGAGCTTTTCAGGTTGAAGTTTCTTGACATAAGCATTGCATCCCCAAACTTTTAGAAACGACAGCTTAGGTTTCTTCCCAAACCATAATTCATATGGTGTCGTCTCAACGGATTTAGACGGTGCCCTATTTAAAGTGAATGTAGCTGTCTCTAGAGCGTATCCCCAAAATGATAGCGGTAAATCGGTAAGAGACATCATAGATCGTACCATATCCAATAGAGTGCGATTACGACGTTCGGACACACCGTTACATTGAGGTGTTCCAGGCGGCGTGAGTTGTGAAATGATTCCACATTTCCTTAAGTGTGTACCAAATTAATGACTTAAATATTCTCCTCCACGATCCGATCATAAGAATTTGATCTTTCGGTCACATTGATTCTCTACTTCATTCTGAAATTCCTTGAACTTTTCAAAGGTCTCAGACTTGTGTTTCATCAAGTAGACATACCCATATCTACTTAAGTCATCAGTGAGAGTGAGAACATAACGATATCCTCCGCGAGCCTCAATGCTCATTGGACCACACACATCAGTATGTATGATTTCCAATAAGTTGGTTGCTCGCTCCATTGTTCCGGAGAACGGAGTCTTGGTCATTTTGCCCATGAGGCATGGTTCGCATGTGTCAAATGATTCATAATCGAGAGACTCTAAAAGTCCATTAGCATGGAGCTTCTTCATGCGCTTGACACCAATGTGACCAAGGCGGCAGTGCCACAAGTATGTGGGACTATCGTTATCAACTTTACATCTTTTGGTATTCACACTATGAATATATGTAACATTACGCTCGAGATTCATTAAGAATAAACCATTGACCATCGGGGCATGACCATAAAACATATCTCTCATATAAATAGAACAACCATTATTCTCGGATTTAAATGAGTAGCCATCTCGCATCAAACGAGATCCAGATACAATGTTCATGCTCAAACTTGGCACTAAATAACAATTATTGAGGTTTAAAACTAATCCCGTAGGTAAATGTAGAGGTAGCGTGCCGACGGCGATCACATCGACCTTGGAACCATTCCCTACGCGCATCGTCACCTCGTCCTTTGCCAGTCTCCGCTTATTCCGCAGCTCCTGCTGTGAGTTACAAATGTGAGCAACGACACCGCTATCAAATACCCAGGAGTTACTACGAGTACTGGTAAGGTACACATCAATTACATGTATATAAAATATACCTTTAGTGTTGCCGGCCTTCTTGTCCGCTAAGTATTTGGGGCAGTTCCGCTTCCAGTGACCCTTCCCTTTGCAATAAAAGCACTCAGTCTCAGGCTTGGGTCCATTCTTTGACTTCTTCCCGGCAACTGGCTTACCGGGCGCGGCAACATCTTTGCCGTCCTTCTTGAAGTTCTTCTTACCCTTGCCTTTCTTGAACTTAGTGGTCTTATTGACCATCAACACTTGATGTTCTTTCTTGATTTCAACCTCTGCTGACTTCAGCATTGAAAATACTTCAGGAATGGTCTTCACCATCCCCTGCATATTGTAGTTCAACACAAAGCTCTTGTAGCTCGGTGGGAGCGACTGAAGGATTCTGTCAATGACCGCCTCATCCGGGAGGTTGATCTCCAGCTGGGACAGGCAGTTGTGCAACCCAGACATTTTGAGTATGTGCTCACTGACAGAACTGTTTTTCCTCCATCTTACAACTATAGAACTTGTTGGAGACTTCATATCTCTCGACCCGGGCATGAGCTTGGAAAACCATTTTTAGCTCCTCGAACATCTCATATGCTCCGTGTTTCTCAAAATGCTTTTGGAGCCCCGGTTCTAAGCTGTAAAGCATGCTGCACTGAACGAGGGAGTAATCATCAGCACGTGATTGCCAAGTGTTCATAACGTCTTGGTTCTCTAGGATGGGTGCTTCACCTAGCGGTGCATCTAGGACATAATATTTCTTGGCTGCTATGAGGATGATCCTCAGGTTCCAGACCCAGTCCGAATAGTTGCTGTCATCATCTTTCGGCTTGGTTTTCTCTAGGAACGCGTTTAAGTTCATGTTGACATGAGCGTTGGCCATTTGATCTACAAGACATATTTTGCAAAGGTTTTAGACTAAGTTCATGATAATTAAGTTCATCTAATCAAATTATTTAATGAACTCCCACTCAGATTAGACATCCCTCTAGTCATCTAATTGTTACATGATCCGAGTCGACTAGGCCGTGTCTGATCATCACGTGAGACGGACTAGTCATCATCGGTGAACATCTCCATGTTGATCGTATCTTCCATACGACTCATGTTCGACCTTTCGGTCTCTGTGTTCCGAGGCCATGTCTGTACATGCTAGGCTCGTCAAGTTAACCCTAAGTGTTCTACATGTGTAAATCTGTCTTACACCCGTTGTATGTGAACGTAAGGATCTATCACACCCGATCATCACGTGGTGCTTCGAAACGACGAACTTTAGCAACGGTGCACAGTTAGGGGGAACACTTTGTTGAAATTATTATAAGGGATCATCTTATTTACAACCGCCGTTCTAAGTAAACAAGATGCATAAAACATAATAAACATCACATGCAATTATATGGTAGTGAATGGTATGGGCAATATCATATAGCTCCTTCAATCTCCATCTTCGGGGCTCCATGATCATCTTCGTCACCGGCATGACACCATGATCTCCATCATCATGATCTCCATCATTGTGTCTTCATGAAGTTGTCATGCCAACGACTACTTCTACTTCTATGGCTAACGCATTTAGCAATAAAGTAAAGTAATTTACATGGCGTTCTTCAATGACACGCAGGTCATACAAAAAAAATAAACACAATTCCTATGGCTCCTGCCGGTTGTCATACTCATCGACATGCAAGTTGTGATTCCTATTGCAAGAACATGATCTCATACATCACAATATATCATTCATCATTCATCACAACTTCTGGCCATATCACATCACATGACAATTGCTGCAAAAACAAGTTAGACGTCCTCTAATTGTTGTTGCATCTTTTACGTGGCTGCCATTGGGTTCTAGCAAGAACGTTTTCTTACCTACGAATAACCACAACGTGATATTGTCAACTTCTATTTACCCTTCATAAGGACCCTTTTTGTCGAATCTGCTCCAACTAAAGTGGAGAGACAGACACCCGCTAGCCACCTTATGCAACTAGTGCATGTCAGTCGGTGGAACCTGTCTCATGTAAGCGTACGTGTAAGGTCGGTCCGGGCCGCTTCATCCCACAATACCGCTGAAGCAAGAAAAGACTAGTAGCGGCAAGCAAGTTGACAAGATCTACGCCCACAACAAAATTGTGTTCTACTCGTTCAATAGAGAACTACGCATAGACCTAGCTCTGATACCACTGTTGGGGAACGTTGCAGAAAATAAAAAAATTCCTACGGTATCACCAAGATCCATCTATGAGTTCATCTAAGCAACGAGTGAAAGGAGAGATGCATCTACATACCACTTTGTAGATCGCGAGCGGAAGCATTCAAAAGAACGGGGTTGAGGTAGTCGTTCTCGTCGTGATCCTATCACCGGAGATCCTAGCACCGAACGGACGGCACCTCCACGTTCAACACACGTACGGTCAGCGTGACGTCTCCTCCGTCTTGATCCAGCAAGGGGGATGGAGAGGTTGATGATGATCCAGCAGCACGACGGCGTGGTGGTGGATGCAGCAGAACTCCGGCAGGGCTTCGCCAAGCTGCTGCGGGAGGAGGACGAGGTGTAGCAGGGGGAGGGAGGCGCCAAGACTTGGGGTGCGGCTGCCCTCCCCCCTGCCCTCCTTTATATAGGCCCCCAGTGGGGCGCCGGCCCTGGGAGATGCAATCTCCCAAGGGGGCGGCGGCCAGGGGGGTGGAGTGCCCCCCAAGGCAAGTGGTGCGCCCCCACCTAGGGTTTCCAACCCTAGGCGCAGGGGGGGCCCAAGGGGGGCACACCAGCCCACTAGGGGCTGGTTCCCCTCCCACTTCAGCCCACGGGGCCCTCCGAGATAGGTGGCCCCACCCGGTGGACCCCTAGGACCCTTCCGGTGGTCCCAGTACAATACCGGGTGACCCCGAAACTTTCCCGATGGCCAAAACATCACTTCCTATATATAATTCTTCACCTCCGGACCATTCCGGAACTCCTCGTGATGTCCGGGATTTCATCCGGGACTCCGAACAACATTAGGTTTGCTGCATACTCATATTCATACAACCCTAGCGTCACCGAACCTTAAGTGTGTAGACCCTACGGGTTCGGGAGACATGTAGACATGACCGAGACGGCTCTCCGGTCAATAAACAACAATGGGATCTGGATACCCATGTTGGCTCCCACATACTCCTCGATGATCTCATCGGATGAACCATGATGTCGAGGATTCAAGCAACCCCGTATACTATTCCCTTTGTCAGACGGTATGTTACTTGCCCGAGACTCGATCATTGGTATCCCAATACCTCGTTCATTCTCGTTACCGGCAAGTCACTTTACTCGAACCGTAATGCATGATCCCGTGACCAGACACTTGGTCACTTTGAGCTCATTATGATGATGCACTACCGAGTGGGCCCAGTGATACCTCTCCGTAACAGGGAGTGACAAATCCCAGTCTCGATCCGTGTCAACCCAACAGACACTTTCGGAGATACCTGTAGTGCACCTTTATAGTCACCCAGTTACGTTGTGATGTTTGGTACACCCAAAGCACTCCTACGGTATCCGGGAGTTACACGATCTCATGGTCTAAGGAAGAGATACTTGACATTGGAAAAGCTCTAGCAAAATGAACTACACGATCGTGTGCTATGCTTAGGAATGGGTCTTGTCCATCACATCATTCTCCTAATGATGTGATCCCATTGTCAACGACATCTAATGTCCATAGTCAGGAAACCATGACTATTTGTCGACCAATGAGCTAGTCAACTAGAGGCTTACTAGGGACGTATTGTGGTCTATGTATTCACACGTGTATTACGATTTCTGGATAATACAATTATAGCATGAATATAAGACAATTATCATGAACAAGGAAATATAATAATAATCCTTTTATTATTTCCTCTAGGGCATATTTCCAACACTCCACCTCCGAGTTACGTGAGTCCTTGTGCTCTCGAATATCGATAAGGTAGTATGACC
The DNA here is from genome assembly GCF_002162155.2 of Triticum dicoccoides. Taxonomy (NCBI): domain Eukaryota; kingdom Viridiplantae; phylum Streptophyta; class Magnoliopsida; order Poales; family Poaceae; genus Triticum; species Triticum dicoccoides. The sequence continues at coordinate 141,198,554 of NC_041381.1, forward strand.
CATTGTTCAAGTTCATGCTGACCATATAGGGTCCTTCCCAAGGTGGGGATAACTTGTGCCAATCAGTTTGATCCTAGATGAGCCGGAGCACCAAATCACCTTCTTGAAAAGTTCTGGACATAACCCGGCGGCTGTGATAACGGTGCAGATCTTGTTGGTAAATCACCGAGCAAGCTGACACAAGGTCACACTTCTCATCTAACAGGTCAAGTGCATCCTGTCGTGCTTGTTCATTATCAGCTTCAACATAAGCCGCCACACGGGGCGATTCATGACGGATGGCACTAGGGAGAACTGCCTCTGCTTCATAGACAATGAAGAAAGGCGTGTAAGCCGTAGATCTGTTGGGGTAGTATTGATACTCCATAGAACAGAAGGTAACTCCTCCACCATACAACCCGGCGTCCTCTGCAAAGGAACCAAAAGCCAGGGCTTGATGCCTCTCAAAATTTCTTAATTGGCTCTTTCGGCTTGACCATTGGATTGAGGATGAGCCACTGATGACACATGAAGTCTAATATGCTCATGTTGACAAAATTCATCCATAGCACCCTTCGACAAATTAGTGCCATTATCAGTTATAATGTTGTGGGGGGAAACCAAAGCGAAAAATCACCTTTTTGATGAATTGAACTGCCGTTGCCGCGTCACACTTACTGACCGGCTCTGCCTCAACCCACTTTGTGAAATTGTCAACTGCCACAAAGAGGTGGGTCTTTTTATCCTTGGATCGTTTAAAAGGTCCAACCATATCAAGGCCCCAGACTGCATGTAACACCCAGGATGCGGCTATATCTCCCACGTGTCGAAGCACGACTTAGAGGCATAACCGCATGGTGGTTTTGTCGCAAGAAGGGTCATCTTCACACAATCCCATGTAATGAACAAGAATGGGATAAAGAGAGTTGGCTTACAATTGCCACTTCACGCAATACATAAATTAAGATCATACATCATTCAAAGTACACTCATAGACCGGCTACGGTCAAGTTCAAATGAAAAGAAGACAACCCCAAATGCTAGATCCCCGATCGTCCCGACTGGGCTCTCTACTGATCATCTGGAAACAATACATACTAACGACCAAGGGCCTCATCAAATTCCCACTTCAGCTCAGTTGCGCCATCTGCGCCAGTATCCTCGGCACCTGCATCTGTTTTGGTAGAATCTGTGAGCCACGGGGACTCAGCAATCTCACACCCGCGAGATCAAGACTATTTAAGCTCATAGGTAGGACAGGGTTAATATGGTGGAGCTGCGGCAAGTACTAAGCATATATGGTGGCTAACATACGCAAGTGAGAGCGAGAAGAGAAGCAACGCGTCGGTCGAGAAGCTAGAAGTGATCAAGAAGTGATCCTGAAACTACTTACGTCAAGCATAACTCATACCGTGTTCACTTCCCGGACTCCGCCGAGTAGAGACCATCTTGGCTACACACGCGGTTGATGCATTTTAATGAAGTCAAGTGTCAAGTTATCTACAACCGGACATTAACAAATTCCCATCTACCTCATAACCGCGGGCACGACTTTCGAAATATTATATACCCTGCAGGGGTGTCCCAACTCAGCCCATCACAAGCTCTCACGGTCAACGAAGGATATGCCTTCTCCCGGGAAGACCCGATCAGTCTCGGAATCCCGGTTCGCAAAACATTTCGACAATGGTAAAACAAGACCAGCAAAGTCGCCCGATGTCCCAACAAATCCCGATAGGAGTCGCACGTATCTCGTTCTCAGGGCACACCGGATGGGCAAGACGTCGGGTTGGTATAGACCCTGGTTGCCCAGGGGACGCCAGACATTGCCCAGGTTGGACCAACACTCGAAGGAGCACTGGCCTGGGGGGTTAAATAAAGATGACCCTTGGGCTCGCGAAAACCCAAGGGAAAAGGGCTTAGGTGGCAAATGGTAAAACCAAGGTTGGGCCTTGTTGGAGGAGTTTTATTCAAAGCGAACTATTAAGGGGGGCCCATAAATCACCCAACCATGTAAGGAACGCAAAATCAAGGAACATAACACCGGTATGACGGAAACTAGGGCGGCAAGAGTGGAACAAGTCACCAGGCATAAGGCCGAGCCTTCCACCCTTTACCAAATATATAAGGTGCATTAATTTAAACAGGAGATATTGTGATATCCCAAAATATCCATGTTCCGACCAGGAACAAACTTCATCTTCACCTGCAACTAACAATGCTATAAGAGGGGCTGAGCAAAGCGGTGACATAGCCAATCAACGGTTGCTAGGACAGGTTGGTTAGAGGTTTGACATGGAAATAGGTAGGCATGGTACACAAAGGCAGGTAGAGCTAACATAACGATAGAGCGAGTACTAGCAAGCAAAGATAGAAGTGATATCGAAGGTATGGTCATGTTGCCTGCAAGGTTCTCAGAGTTTTCGAAGGCTTGATACTCGTTAGCATACTCAACAGGTTCCTCGTGCACGTACTCGTCTCCCGGCTCTACCCAAAGCAAGAACACAAGCAAAGGAACCTTAATAAATCACGGTGCAATGCACAAGCAACATGATGCAATACATGTCATGATATGCGAGATGTGATATGCAATGCCTATGCGTGCTTCGGGAGGAAAAAGGATGAACAAGGCATCAACTTGGCAAACCAAGTATGGTGCTGGAAAGATGAGATGATTTCGGTTGAAATCGATATAAAGATCACCGGGAACGGATGCACGGTTTGCAAATGGCAAGCAAGACAAGAATGACACAAAGCTGCGATTAACAGCACGATGCTACTTAGCATGCAACAAGAAACTATACTACAGCACCCCAACATAAAAACAAAATATATGGCAGTGATCTACAGGAGATGCTTAACAAAAGAGGAACACTGAGCTACGGCTAAATCACATTGTAACAGGTTCAAACAAGCATGGTGAAAGTGCAAAAAAATATCAGGTTGGACATGGCATAAACAGCATCACGAAGCAATGTTCAGAGCAAGTTTTCAACATGCTACCGGAACTTATAATAGCAAAACAAGGCATGGCATGAATCTACTCAAAGCATAGATCAAAAGTCCCTTACTGACCATAAGCCAAAAGGGATCAGAAAATATGATGGCACCCACGTAAACATAGCAAGTTTCGTTAACAGATTCAGCAAACAAAGCATGGCATTGACATAATTAAGAAGGCACCTTCGTGAGCTCGATGCACTCACTACAGAGCATCTCATGATAAACTAAGCATACATCCATCAAGAAGACATGTCATAGAAGCTATACATGGCAAGAACAACATCATAGCCTACACGGAATGAACTACAACAACCTTGGCCAAATTGAATAACATGTAAACAATCTGCCAGGAAACATTTTGAAGCAAAAGTAGAGCACGAAAATGATATGCTAGAGTACTCCATAATTGCAATCAGGACCATGTATGGATAGAGCATAACCATGTTTTCAAAACACCCTTACTAAAGTATCTCAAATTATGCATGGATCTCTCTGTAGCAATATGTTTACATGGCATCAAAATTACAGTAGAACAGGGACTAAAATCAGCAATATCACGAAGCCTAGTTTGCAAGCTTGTGCTAGTCACCACATTGATCACAAAAATACATGGTAAGCACCTCTGTAAAGAAGACATAGCCTAGTTCAAAACACATTTGGGGACCAAGTCCATAAGATGCACACATCAATCATGGGAAAATGACAAAAGAGCTCGTTCTGATAAGAATCTGAAACTAACATTATGAAGCCCACTTCCAACAGCATTTCGGGCATCAAGATGAGCTCAAATCTAAATGATGCAATGGAATGAAATGACATACTATTCGAGGCGAACAATTCGGTATGCTACACGCCCAAAACGGAGCCACGGGTGCGAAGATGTGATGCGATGAAGATGCAACAAATTTATCACAGCTTATGACTTGGACGAATAAAACGGGGGAAGGAGAGGTCAACCAGATCGGATCTGGATCCGGGGGACGCTCTTTGAGGTCGCCGGAGCTGCAGGTCACGGAGGAGGGAGATGGCCGGGGCGGCGGCCGGAGAGGGAGGAGGATGCGGCC
>NC_041381.1:141203099-141230063 GCF_002162155.2 Triticum dicoccoides
TGCGGGCCGAGCGCGGGGGCGGCGCGGGCTGCGGGGGCTGGGGACGGGCCTCGCGGGCCTGGCGCGGCCGGCGGTGATGTGGGGCGCGGCCCACCAAGTGGCAGCGTGCGGTAGGACGGGTGGCGGAGGACGTACGCGTCCGGTCCGATCCGGACGTGTCCGGCGGCGGAGGAGGGATTTCGTCTAGGGTTTGCCCGTGAATTTCGGGGAGAGGCTAAATTTATAGGTAGAGGGAGCTAGGAGTGTCCAAATGGGGTGCGGTTTTCGTCCACACGATCGTGATCCGACGACTGAGAGCATGGAATTGACTTAGATGGGTTATTGGGCTGTTTTGGAGGGGTGTTGGGCTGCAACTCAAAATAGGCCTTTGCGGATATGCGGATAACCGTTGGAGTACGAAACGAGCTCCAAATGACCCGAAACTTGACAGGTGGTCTACCGGTGCTATACTAGGGCCACTTGGCAAGGCTCGGTCCATTCTGAAAACTTTCAACACCCGCACATGAAAAGAGACAAGAGGGGTGCGCCGGTGCATGTGGGAGTGTCGGATTGCGAAATGGACAACGGGGAAAATGCTCGGAGGCATGAGACGAAAACGTATGCAAAATGAAATGCACATGATGACATGATATGATATGCATGACATGAATAAAATGCAAAACAAAAGACAAAACCCAACCACGGAGGGAATAATCATATCGCATGGCCGAAAATGGCAAGAGTTGGAGTTACAAAGATGGAAAGTTACATCCGGGGTGTTACAACACTCCACCACTACAAGAGGATCTCGTCCCAAGATCTAGGACTGAAAGAACTCTGGATATTCGGAACAGAGGTGATCCTCGCGCTCCCAGGTGGCTTCTCGGTCGGAATGGTGTGACCACTTCACTTTCAGGAATTTGATTGACTTGTTGCGAGTCTTGCGCTCGGTTTCTTCAAGAATAGCAACGGGGTGCTCATGATAAGAGACATCTTCTTGGAGGTCGATCTCTTCGAAGTTGATAGTGCACTCAGGAGTCTTGAAGCACTTGCGAAGCTGTGAGACATGAAACTCATCGTGCACGTTTGCAAAGTTGGATGGAAGCTCAAGTTGATAGGCGAGGTCGCCTCTTTTGCCAATGATCTTGAAAGGACCCACGTATCTCGGGGCAAGCTTCCCTTTGATACCGAAGCGACGAGTGCCCTTCATTGGAGAGACGCGGAGGTAGACATGGTCTTCGATTTCAAAAGCCAAGTCATGGTGCTTGCTATAATAGTAACTCTTTTGGCGTGATTGCGCGGCTTTGATATTCTCACGAATGACTATGCACATTTCTTTGGCTTCTGTGATCAAGTCGTTGCCAAGAAGTTGGCGTTCACCTGTCTCAGACCAGTTGAGAGGAGTACGGCACTTTCTGCCATAGAGAATTACGAATGGGGCCTTGCCCGAACTCGCTTGGAAGCTGTTGTTGTAGGAGAACTCGGCATATGGAAAACAATCTTCCCACTTCATACCGAAAGAGATGACACAAGCCCTGAGCATATCTTCAAGAATTTGATTGACTCGCTTGACTTGGCCACTTGTTTGAGGATGGAAAGCTGTGCTGAAACGAATGTTGGTGCCGATAGCCGTTTGAAAGGAGTCCCAGAACTTAGAAGTGAAGATGCTTCCACGATCTGAAGATATCAATTGTGGAATGCCGTGCAACGAGACAATTCTGGAGGTGTATAGCTCTGCTAGCTGAGCTGCTGTGATAGATTCTTTGATAGGAAGAAAATGAGCCACTTCGGTAAGCTTGTCAATGACAACGAAGATAGCATCATTTCCACGCTTGGACTTAGGAAAACAAGTCACGAAGTCCATCTCGATATGGTCAAACTTCCATTCCGGAATAGCAAGAGGTTGGAGGAGACCAGCTGGTCTTTGGTGTTCTACTTTCACTCTTCTGCAGACATCACATTCATTCACGAATTGAGCAATTTCTCGCTTCATTCGAGTCCACCAATATGACTGCTTGAGGTCATGGTACATCTTTGTACTTCCAGGATGAATGGATAGGAGGGAATTGTGTGCCTCATTAATGATGACTTTTCTCAGATCGCCTTTTGGAACCACAATTCGATCCTCGAAGAAAAGAGTATCTTTGTCATCCAAGCGATAGCACTTGTATTTAGGAATGCCCTTGTCAATACCACGTTTCACCTTCTTCGCCATGGTATCCAGGAGTTGTGCCTCACGAATTTGATCTTCCAAAGTAGGAGAGACTAGGAGGTTGGCAAGAAAGCCTTGAGGAACAACTTGAAGATTCAGCTTGCGGAAGGCTTCACAAAGATCCGGTTGAAACGGCTTGAGAATTAGACTGTTGCAATAAGCCTTTCTGCTGAGAGCATCTGCAATCACATTCGCCTTGCCAGGAGTATATTCAATACTCGGATTGTACTCTTGAATCATTTCAACCCATCGAGTTTGCCTGAGGTTAAGGTTGGGTTGAGTGAAGATATACTTGAGACTCTTGTGATCGATGAAAATGTCCACTTGCCTTCCCAATAAGAGATGTCTCCATGTTATCAAAGGATGGACAACTTTCGCCAACTCAAGATCGTGAGTGGGGTAGTTCTTTTCGTTGGGCTTCAACTGACGAGAGGTATAGGCCACAACTTTTTTCTCTTGCATCAACACAGCACTGAGACCTTGAAGGGAAGCATCACAGAATACTTCGAATGGCTTGGATTCATCGGGAGGAGTCAAAACAGGAGCTGTGACTAGCTTCTCTTTGAGGGTGTTGAAAGCGATGTCGCACTCAGGCGTCCAAACATACTTGACATGCTTCTGGAGGAGGTTGGAAAGAGGATTTGCAATCTTAGAGAAGTTCTCAATGAATCTTCGGCAATAGCTTGCAAGACCAAGAAAACTGCGGAGCTGTCTGACATTCTGAGGAGGTTCCCAATTCAGAACAGCAGAAACCTTTGCGAGATTAACAGCAATGCCCTTGGCAGAGATGATATGGCCAAGGTAAAGAACTTCATCAAGCCAGAACTCACATTTGGAAAACTTCGCATAGAATTGATGCTCTTTGAGCTTGTCGAGCACGAATCGCAAATGTTTGGCATGATCCTGCTTATTCTTGGAGAAGACCAAAATATCATTGAGATACACCAGAACAAATTCATTGGTGTAGGGGTTGAAGATAAAGTTCATCATGCGAGAGAATGTTGGAGGAGCATTGACAAGGCCGAAAGACATGACAGTATATTCATAAGAACCATAGCTTGTTCTAAACGCTGTCTTGGGAATATCTTGTTCAAGAATGCGAATCTGGTGATACCCCATACGAAGGTCAAGCTTGGAGAAGACTTTAGCCCCTTTGAGTTGCTTGAAAAGATCGTTGATGTTGGGAAGTGGATACTTGTTCTTGATTGTCTTCTTGTTCAATGGACGGTAATCGACGGAAAGTTGGTCCGTGCCATCTTTCTTCTCGACAAAAAGAACTCCACAACCCCAAGGGGATGAACTCGGTCTGATCAAGCCCAGACGCTCTTGTTCATTGAGCTGCTTCTTCAATTCCTTCAGCTCCTTGGGTCCAAGCTTGTATGGACGCTTGGAAACAGGTTCTGTACCGGGATCAAGATCAATAACGAACTCGACTGGCCGATGAGGAGGCATACCCGGAAGCTCTTCTGGAAAGACATCTTGGTACTCACAAACGACTGGAATTTGAGAAATAGCATCCAGCTCGCCCTTCTCATTGAGAGAAAACAACCGAATGGTTTCATCACGAGCGGCATAGATGATAACATCCTCAGAAGGGTGTGTCAATTGAATTTGCCTGGCAGCACAATCAAGCTGAGCCTTGTGCTTAGAGAGCCAGTCCATCCCGAGAATTAGATCAATATCAGAGTCACCAAGAACCACTGGAGAAGACAGAAATTTATAGTCGCCCATCTTGATAGAAACATCTGGAGCCATCATTTTGGTGTTCATGAATAAACCTGGAGAGGAAACCGCTATCGGCTTAGGTAGATCAACAGTATGCAAATCATGCATGGATGCAAAAGGCTTTGATATGAATGAAATAGAAGCACCCGTATCAAATAAAACTTTTGCAGGAATATCATTAACTGGAAGATTACCCATGATCACATCTGAAGAATCCTCTGCCTGAGCTGCATTCATCATGTTTACCTTTGCAGACTTCGGATTATGCTTGACCATAGCATTGCTTGAAGATCTCACAGGAGGAGGAGGAGGAAGGCGCCTTTGATTGAAGCATTTGTTCGCGTAGTGACCTTTCTGCTGGCACTTGTTGCAAGTCACTTCTGAGAGCGGACGGTGATAAGGAGCATTCGACTTTGAAGCTTGAGGCTGAGACTTGTTCTGATAGCTTGGGTTGGGTGGGTGGGAAGATCCACGACCACCTGAGTTCTTCTGCTGGTGAGGCTAACGAAACGGAGGAGGAGGAAGATAGAACTTCTGCTGCTTAGCTGCCACTTGTGAGGAAGAAGAAGATTGCACTGCATCCCTGATTCTCTTCTTAGAAGCCTCACAGTTGAGCTGAGCACCTTCTTGCTTGAGTGCCATATTGTAGAATTGATCAAACTGAGTAGGCTCAACAAGAACAAGAGCTAACTGCAGATCCTCTCTAAGGCCACCTCTGAACTGATAGATCATACTTTTCTCATCAGGAACATCTTGCTTAGAAAAGCGAGCAAGTTTCTGAAACTGCTTGTTGTATTCGTACACTAACATGTTGCCTTGCTTGAGATTGCGGAACTCCTCACGCTTGGTCTCAACAACACTGGTAGGAATATGGTGAGCTTTAAAGTCCCGAAAGAAATCAGTCCAAGTAATCACTCGACCACCTCTGGAATCCTTGTATTGCTGGAACCAATCAGCTGCCTGATCCTTGAGCTGAAAAGAAGCGAACTTGACATAGTCCTCAGGCCTGAGATTTCTGCATTCAAAATGCTTGTTGATATCCACGAGCCAATCATCGGCGTCTGTGGCCTCGACACAGTAGCTGAAAGACTTCGGCTGATTTGCCAGGAATTGGTTGAGGGTAGGAAATAGAGGCTGATGATTGAACTGCCCTTGACCTTGATTCCCTTGGTTGCCTAGGCCTTGGTTGCGCTCTTGCATGAGCTGGATCATCATCTGGGCATGGGTGTTTGAGGCTGCCATCAAAGCTTACCATGCCTCTGGAGGCGGAGGTGGAGGTGGAGGGTTCGCCTGACTCCCATCATTGCGTTCCGGATTCTGACGCGTTGGCGGAGCCATCCTGAAGAGGTTGACATCCGTTAGCATCTTGATAGACAGATAGACAAGTTGAATCAATCGGATAGAAATTGCAACATATAGTCTTCACAATAAACATTCGAACAAGGATGAACGAATGAATTCCAAAGTAAACATCACACGTCCATAAAGGTGAGAAGCCACTTGAATAGAGATTGATGAATGAAATAAACAAGGTACAACTGGAACAAATAAGTGGTAAGGATTACCCAATCACAAACCAAATATCTGCGGGAAGAAATGCTAGAGCTACTTGAATCCCACCTATAAACTCCCGAAACTTTTTGGTTATGCAATCAGGTGTTGGGGATATAGGGGAAGCAATATATCTCACCCAAACTAACAATCCCTACATCCAGCTGTATCCATCCGTCAACACATAACCAAGAAAACTGCGGAAATCGTGTACCTCAACCTTCGAAAAGCATCCGTTATACGAGTTATGGCAATACTCTCGAACTCCCCAGTACTGGGTGACGTCGAGGTTATCTCACCAACAACTGCATAAAAGAGATTTTCGATGTCGGCAAAACTCAGGTATTCCAGAACTGCAACGATAAAATTGTGACGACAACACCTCAGAGTTCGACTCCCCGGGTCAAAGCCACATAAATAGACAGGAGGCACCAAGAACAATGTTCTCGTCACAAAACCATCGAAACGATTCCAAGATACCCGCGTGATCCTAAAAAAAATTTAGTGAAATTTGAGGAGAGGACAGTCAAAACATATACGTCAGGAGACCTCACCAGAGCGACGAAGGGACTGAGGAGTAAAAAGAATCCTACTCTCCGATATATAATCCTAAGACTCAAAACATTTTTGTTCTAGACTCAACATCGCCAGCAAACAATCAAGCAGGGGGCTCCTAAGTCGGGGATGGCTCTGATTACCAACTTGTAACACCCACGATGCGGCTATATCTCCCACGTGTCGAAGCACGACTTAGATGCATAACCGCATGGTGGTTTTGTCGCAAGAAGGGTCATCTTCACACAATCCCATGTAATGAACAAGAATGGGATAAAGAGAGTTGGCTTACAATCGCCACTTCACACAATACATAAATTAAGATCATACATCATTCAAAGTACACTCATAGACCGGCTACGGTCAAGTTCAAATGAAAAGAAGACAACCCCAAATGCTAGATCCCCGATCGTCCCGACTGGGCTCCTCTACTGATCATCTGGAAATAATACATAGTAACGACCAAGGGCCTCATCAAATTCCCACTTCATCTCAGTTGCGCCATTTGCGCCAGCATCCTCAGCACCTGCATCTATTTTGGTAGAATCTGTGAGCCATGGGGACTCAGCAATCTCACACCCGCGAGATCAAGACTATTTAAGCTCATAGGTAGGACAGGGTTAATATGGTGGAGCTGCGGCAAGCACTAAGCATATATGGTGGCTAACATACGCAAGTGAGAGCGAGAAGAGAAGCAACGCGTCAGTCCAGAAGCTAGAAGTGATCAAGAAGTGATCCTGAAACTACTTACGTCAAGCATAACTCAAACCATGTTCACTTCCCGGACTCCGCCGAGAAGAGACCATCACGGCTACACACGCGGTTGATGCATTTTAATGAAGTCAAGTGTCAAGTTATCTACAACAGGACATTAACAAATTCCCATCTGCCTCATAACCGCGGGCATGGCTTTCGAAAGATTATATACCCTGCAGGGGTGTCCTAACTCAGCCCATCACAAGCTCTCACGGTCAATGAAGGATATGCCTTCTCCCGGGAAGACCCGATCAGTCTCGGAATCCCGGTTCGCAAAACATTTCGACAATGGTAAAACAAGACCAGCAAAGCCACCCGATGTGCCGAAAAATCTCGATAGGAGTCGCACGTATCTCGTTCTCAGGGCACACCGGATGGGCAAGACGTCGGGTTGGTATAGACCCTGGTTGCCCAGGGGACGCTGGACATCGCCCAGGTTGGACCAACGCTCGAAGGAGCACTGGCCCGGGGGGTTAAATAAAGATGACCCTTGGGCTCGCGAAAACCCAAGGGAAAAGGGCTTAGGTGGCAAATGGTAAATCCAAGGTTGGGCCTTGCTGGAGGAGTTTTATTCAAAGCGAACAGTTAAGGGGGTCCCATAAATCACCCAACCGTGTAAGGAACGCAAAATCAAGGAACATAACACCGGTATGACGGAAACAAGGGCGACAAGAGTGGAACAAGTCACCAGGCATAAGGCCGAGCCTTCCACCCTTTACCAAATATATAAGGTGCATTAATTTAAACAGGAGATATTGTGATATCCCAAAATATCCATGTTCCGACCAGGAACAAACTTCATCTTCACCTGCAACTAACAATGCTATAAGAGGGGCTGAGCAAAGCGGTGACATAGCCAATCAACGGTTGCTAGGATAGGTTGGTTAGAGGTTTGACATGGCAATAGGTAGGCATGGTACACAAAGGCAAGTAGAGCTAACATAACGATAGAGCGAGTACTAGCAAGCAAAGACAGAAGTGATATCGAAGGTATGGTCATCTTGCCTGCAAGGTTCTCAGAGTTGTCGAAGGCTTGATCCTCGTTAGCGTACTCAACAGGTTCCTCGTGCACGTACTCGTCTCCCAGCTCTACCCAAAGCAAGAACACAAGCAAAGGAACCACAATAAATCACGGTGCAATGCACAAGCAACATGATGCAATACATGTCATGATATGCGAGATGTGATATGCAATGGATATGCGTGCTTCGGGAGGAAAAAGGATGAACAAGGCATCAACTTGGCAAACCAAGTATGCCGCTGGAAAGATGACATGATTTTGGTTGAAATCAATATAAAGATCATCGGGAACGGATGCACGGTTTGCAAATGGCAAGCAAGACAAAAATGACACAAAGCTGCGATTAACAGCACGATGCTACTTAGCATGCAACAAGAAACTATACTACAGCACCCCAACATAAAAACAAAACATATGTCAGTGATCTACAGGAGATGCTTAACACAAGAGGAACACTGAGCTACGGCTAAATCACATCGTAACAGGTTCAAACAAGCATGGTGAAAGTGCAAAAAAATATCAGGTTGGACATGGCATAAACAGCATCACGAAGCAATGTTCAGAGCAAGTTTTCAACATGCTACCGTAACTTATAATAGCAAAACAAGGCATGGCATGAATCTACTCAAAGCATAGATCAAAAGTCCCTTACTGACCATAAGCCAAAAGGGATCAGAAAATATGATGGCACCCACGTAAACATAGCAAGTTTCGTTAACAGATTCAGCAAACAAAGCATGGCATTGACATAATTAAGAAGGCACCTTCGTGAGCTCGATGCACTCACTATAGAGCATCTCATGATAAACTAAGAATACATCCAACAAGAAGACATGTCATAGAAGCTATACATGGCAAGAACAACATCATAGCATACACGGATCAACTACAACAACCTTGGCCAAATTGAATAACATGTAAACAATCTGCTAGGAAACATTTTGAAGCAAAAGTAGAGCACGAAAATGACATGCTAGACTACTCCATAATTGCAACCAGGACCATGTATTGATAGAGCATAACCATGTTTTCAAAACACCCTTACTGAAGTATCTCAAATTATGCATGGATCTCTCTGTAGCAACATGTTTACATGGCATCAAAATTACAGCAGAACATGAACTAAAATCAGCAATATCACGAAGCCTAGTTTGCATGCTTGTGCTAGTCACCACATTGATCACAAAAATACATGGTAAGCACCTCTGTAAAGAAGACATAGCCTAGTTCAAAACACATTTGGGGACCAAGTCCATAGGATGCACACATTAATCATGGGGAAAATGACAAAAGAGCTCGTTCTGATAAGAATCTGAAACTAACATTATGAAGCCCTCTTCCAACAGCATTTCGGGCATCAAGATGAGCTCAAATGTAAATGATGCAATGGAATGAAATGATGTACTATTCGAGGCAAACAATTCGGTATGCTACAAGCCCAAAACGGAGCCACGGGTGCGAAGATGTGATGCGATGAAGATGCAACAAATTTATCACAGCTTATGACTTGGACGAAAAAACGGGGGAAGGAGAGGTCAACCAGATCGGATCTGGATCCGGGGCGCGCTCTTCGAGGTCGCCGGACCTGCAGGTCACGCAGGAGGGAGATGGCCCGGGCGGCGGCCGGAGAGGGAGGAGGAGGCGGCCGGCGTCGAGCTCCTCCACGGGCGCGCGCGTCGCCGGAGTTGACGGAGGCCGGCTGGGGCGGAGGAGACGCGGAGGAGAGCCGGCGGCCGGGCGGCGCGACAGCGACCGGGCGGCGGAGCGCCGAGGCGGCGGCGGACCGCGGGAGCGAGCGGCGGCGGCGGAGATCCGCGGCGGCGACGCGGGGCTGCGGGCCGAGCGCGGGGGCGGCGCGGGCTGCGGGGGCCGGGGACGGGCCTCGCGGGCCTGGCGCGGTTGGCGGCGATGTAGGGCGCGGCCCGCCACATGGCGGCGTGCGGTAGGAGGGGCAGCGGAGGACGGACGCGTCCGGTCCGATCCGGACGTGTCCGGCGGCGGAGGAGGGATTTCGTCTAGGGTTTCCCCGTGAATTTCGGGGAGAGGCTAAATTTATAGGTAGAGGGAGCTAGGAGTGTCCAAATGGGGTGCGGTTTTCGCCCACACGATCGTGATCCGACAACTGAGAGCATGGAAATGACTTAGATGGGTTATTGGGCTGTCTTGGAGGGGTGTTGGGCTGCAACTCAAAATAGGCCTTTGCGGATATGCGGATAACCGTTGGAGTACCAAACGAGCTCCAAATGACCCGAAACTTGACAAGTGGTCTACCGGTGCTATACCAGCGCCACTTGGCAAGGCTTGGTCCATTCCGAGAATGTTCAACACCCGCACACGAAAAGAGACAAGAGGGGTGCGCCGGTGTATGTGGGAGTGTCGGATTGCGAAACGGACAACGGGGAAAATGCTCGGATGCATGAGACGAACACGTATGCAAAATGAAATGCACATGATGACATGATATGATATGCATGATATGAATAAAATGCAAAACAAAAGACAAAACCCAACCACAGAGGTAATAATCATATCGCATGGCCGAAAATGGCAAGAGTTGGAGTTACAAAGATGGAAAGTTACATCCGGGGTGTTACAACACTCCACCACTACAAGAGGATCTCGTCCCGAGATCTAGGACTGAAAGAACTCTGGATATTCAGAACGGAGGTGATCCTCGCGCTCCCAGGTGGCTTCTCGGTCGGAATGGTGTGACCACTTCACTCTCAGGAATTTGATTGACTTGTTGCGAGTCTTGCGCTCGGTTTCTTCAAGAATAGCAACGGGGTGCTCATGATAAGAGAGATCTTCTTGGAGGTCGATCTCTTCGAAGTTGATAGTGTGCTCAGGAGTCTTGAAGCACTTGCGAAGCTGTGAGACGTGAAACACATCGTGCACATTTGCAAAGTTGGATGGAAGCTCAAGTTGATAGGCGAGGTCGCCTCTTTTGCCAATGATCTTGAAAGGACCCACGTATCTCGGGGCAAACTTCCCTTTGATACCGAAGCAACGAGTGCCTTTCATTGGAGAGACGCGGAGGTAGACATCGTCTTCAATTTCAAAAGCCAAGTCACGGTGCTTGCTATCATAGTAACTCTTTTGGCGCGATTGCACGGCTTTGAGATTCTCACGAATGAATTTGCACATTTCTTCGGCTTCTGTGATCAAGTCATTGCCAAGAAGTTGGCGTTCACCTGTCTCAGACCAGTTGAGAGGAGTACGACACTTCTGCCATAGAGAATTTCGAATGGGGCCTTGCCCGAACTCGCCTAGAAGCTGTTGTTGTAGGAGAACTCGGCATATGGAAGACAATCTTCCCACTTCATACCAAAAGAGATGACTATATTCAAGAATTTGATTGACTCGCTTGACTTGGCCACTTGTTTGAGGATGGAAAGCTGTGCTGAAATTAATGTTGGTGCCCATGGCCGTCTGAAAGGAGTCCCAGAACATAGAAGTGAAGATGCTTCCACGATCTGAAGATATCAATTGTGGAATGCCGTGCAACGAGACAATTCTGGAGGTGTATAGCTCTGCCAGCTGAGCTGCTGTGATAGATTCTTTGATAGGAAGAAAATGAGCCACTTTGGTAAGCTTGTCAATGACAACGAAGATAGCATCATTTCCAAGCTTGGACTTAGGAAAACCAGTCACGAAGTCCATCTCGATATGGTCAAACTTCCATTCCGGAATAGCAAGAGGTTGGAGGAGACCAGCTGGTCTTTGGTGTTCTGCTTTCACTCTTCTGCAAACATCACATTCATTCAGGAATTGAGCAATTTCTCGCTTCATTCGAGTCCACCAATATGACTGCTTGAGGTCATGGTACATCTTTGTACTTCCAGGATGAATGGATAGGAGGAAATTGTGTGCCTCATTCATGATGACTTTTCTCAGATCGCCTTTTGGAACCACAATTCGATCCTCGAAGAAAAGAGTATCTTTGTCATCCAAGCGATAGCACTTGTATTTAGGAATGCCCTTGTCAATACCACGTTTCACCTTATTCACCATGGTATCCAGGAGTTGTGCCTCACGAATTTGATCTTCCAAAGTAGGAGAGACTATGAGGTTGGCAAGAAAGCCTTGAGGAACAACTTGAAGATTCAGCTTGCGGAAGGCTTCACAAAGATCCGGCTGAAACGGCTTGAGAATTAGACTGTTGCAATAAGCCTTTCTGTTGAGAGCATCTGCAATCACATTCGCCTTGCCAGGAGTATATTCAATACTCGGATTGTACTCTTGAATCATTTCGACCCATCGAGTTTGCCTGAGGTTAAGGTTGGGTTGAGTGAAGATATACTTGAGGCTCTTGTGATCGGTGAAAATGTCCACTTGCCTTCCCAATAAGAGATGTCTCCATGTTATCAATGCATGGACAACTGCCGCCAACTCAAGATCGTGAGTGGGGTAGTTCTTTTCGTTGGGCTTCAACTGACGAGAGGTATAGGCCACAACTTTTTTCTCTTGCATCAGCACAGCACCGAGACCTTGAAGGGAAGCATCACAGAATACTTCGAATGGCTTGGATTCATCGGGAGGAGTCAAAACAGGAGCTGTGACTAGCTTCTCTTTGAGGGTGTTGAAAGCGATGTCGCACTCAGGCGTCCAGACATACTTGACATGCTTCTTGAGGAGGTTGGAAAGAGGCTTTGCAATCTTAGAGAAGTTCTCAACGAATCTTCGGCAATAGCTTGCAAGACCTAGAAAACTGTGGAGCTGTTTGACATTCTGAGGAGGTTCCCAATTCAGAACAGCAGAAACCTTTGCGGGATTAACAGCAATGCCCTTGGCAGAGATGATATGGCCAAGGTAAAGAACTTCATAAAGCCATAACTCACATTTGGAAAACTTCGCATAGAATTGATGCTCTCTGAGCTTGTCGAGCACCAATCGCAAATGTTTGGCATGATCCTGCTTATTCTTGGAGAAGACCAAAATATCATCGAGATACACCAGAACAAACTCATTGGTGTAGGGGTTGAAGATAAAGTTCATCATGCGAGAGAATGTTGGAGGAGCATTGACAAGGCCGAAAGACATGACAGTATATTCATAAGAACCATAGCTTGTTCTAAATGCTGTCTTGGGAATATCTTGTTCAAGAATGCGAATCTGGTGATACCCCATACGAAGGTCAAGCTTGGAGAAGACTTTAGCGCCTTTGAGTTGCTCGAAAAGCTCGTTGATGTTGGGAAGTGGATACTTGTTCTTGATTGTCTTCTTGTTCAATGGACGGTAATCGACGGAAAGTTGGCCCGTGCCATCTTTCTTTTGGACAAAAAGAACTCCACAACCCCAAGGGGATGAACTCGGTCTGATCAAGCCCAGACGCTCTTGTTCATCGAGATGCTTCTTCAATTCCTTCAGCTCCTTGGGTCCAAGCTTGTATGGACGCTTGCAAACAACTTCTATACCGGGCTCAAGATCAATAACGAACTCGACTGGCCGATGAGGAGGCATACCCGGAAGCTCTTCTGGAAAGACCTCTTGGTACTCACAAACGACTGGAATTTGAGAAATAGCATCCAGCTCGCCCTTCTCATTGAGAGAAAACAACCGAATGGTTTCATCACGAGCGGCATAGATGATAACATCCTCAGAAGGGTGTGTCAATTGAATTTGCCTGGCAGCACAATCAAGCTGAGCCTTGTGCTTAGAGAGCCAGTCCATCCCGAGAATTAGATCAATATCAGAGTCACCAAGAACCATTGGAGAAGACAGAAATTTATAGTCGCCCATCTTGATAGAAACATCTGGAGCCATCATTTTGGTGTTCATGAATAAACCCGGAGAGGAAACCGCTATCGTCTTAGGTAGATCAACAGTATGCAAATCGTGCATGGATGCAAAAGGCTTTGATATGAATGAAATAGAAGCACCCGTATCAAATAAAACTTTTGCAGGAATATCATTAACTAGAAGATTACCCATGATCACATCTGAAGAATCCTCTGCCTGAGCTGCATTCATCATGTTCACCTTTGCGGACTTTGGATTATGCTTGACCACAACATTGCTTGAAGATCTCACAGGAGGAGGAGGAGGAAGGCGCCTTTGATTGAAGCATTTGTTCGCGTAGTGACCTTTCTGCTGTCACTTGTTGCAAGTCACTTCTGAGAGCGGACGGTGATAAGGAGCATTCGACTTTGAAACTTGAGGCTGAGACTTGTTCTGATAGCTTGGGTTGGGTGGGTGGGAAGATCCACGACCACCTGAGTTCTTCTGCTGGTATGGCTGACGAAACGGAGGAGGAGGAAGATAGAACTTCTGCTGCTTAGCTGCCACTTGTGAGGAAGAAGAAGATTGCACTGCATCCCTGATTCTCTTCTTAGAAGCCTCACACTTGAGCTGAGCACCTTCTTGCTTGAGTGCCATATTGTAGAATTGATCAAACTGAGTAGGCTCAACAAGAACGAGAGCTAACTGCAGATCCTCTCTAAGGCCACCTCTGAACTGATAGATCATACTTTTCTCATTAGGAACATCTTGCTTAGCAAAGCGAGCAAGTTTCTGAAACTGCCTGTTGTATTCGTACACTGACATGTTGCCTTGCTTGAAATTGCGGAACTCCTCACACTTGCTCTCAACAACACTGGTAGGAATATGGTGAGCTTTAAAGTCCTGACAGAAATCAGTCCAAGTAATCACTCGACCACCTCTGGAATCCTTGTATTGCTGGAACCAATCAGCTGCCTGATCCTTGAGCTGAAAAGAAGCGAACTTGACATAGTCCTCAGGCCTGACATTGCTGCATTCAAATGATTATTGATATCCACGAGCCAATCATCGGCGTCTGTGGCCTCGACACAGTGGCTGAAAGACTTCGGCTGATTTGCCAGGAATTGGTTGAGGGTAGGAAATAGAGGCTGATGATTGAACTTCCCTTGACCTTGATTCCCTTGGTTGCCTAGGCCTTGGTTGCGCTCTTGCATGAGCTGGATCATCATCTGGGCATGGGCGTTTGAGGCTGCCATCAAAGCTTGCCATGCCTCCGGAGGCGGAGGTGGAGGTGGAGGGTTCGCCTGACTCCCATCATTGCGTTCCGGATTCTAACGCGTTGGCGGAGCCATCCTGAAGAGGTTGACATCCGTTAGCATCTTGATAGACAGATAGACAAGTTGAATCAATCGGATAGAAATTGCAACATATAGTCTTCACAATAAACATTCGAACAAGGATGAACGAAAGAATTCCAAAGTAAACATCACACGTCCATAAAGGTGAGAAGCCACTTGAATAGAGATTGATGAATGAAATAAACAAGGTACAACTGGAACAAATAAGTGGTAAGGATTACCCAATCACAAACCAAATATCTGCGGGAAGAAATGCTGGAGCTACTTGAATCCCACCTATAAATTCCTGAAACTTTCTGGTTATGCAATCAGGTGTTGGGGATATAGGGGAAGCAATATATCTCACCCAAACTAACAATCCCTACATCCAGCTGTATCCATCCGTCAACACATAACCAAGAAAACTGTAGAAATCGTGTACCTCAACCTTCGAAAAGCATCCGTTATACGAGTTATGGCAATACTCCCGAACTCCCTAGTACTGGGTGACGTCGAGGTTATCTCACCAACAACTGCATAAAAGAGATTTTCGATGTCGGCAAAACTCAGGTATTCTAGAACTGCAACGATAAAATTGTGACGACAACACCACAGAGTTCGACTCCCCGGGTCAAAGCCACATAAATAGACAGGAGGCACCAAGAACAATGTTCTCGTCACAAAACCATCAAAACGATTCCAAGATACCCGCGTGATCCTAAAAAAAATTAGTGAAATTTGAGGAGAGGACAGTCAAAACATCTACGTCAGGAGACCTCACCAGAGCGACGAAGGGACTGAGGAGTAAAAAGAATCCTACTCTCCGATATATATAATCCTAAGACTCAAAACATTTTTGTTCTAGACTCAACATCGCCAGCAAACAGTCAAGCAGGGGGCTCCTAAGTCGGGGATGGCTCTGATTACCAACTTGTAACACCCATGATGCGGCTATATCTCCCACGTGTCGAAGCACGACTTAGAGGCATAACCGCATGGTGGTTTTGTCGCAAGAAGGGTCATCTTCACACAATCCCATGTAATGAACAAGAATGGGATAAAGAGAGTTGGCTTACAATCGCCACTTCACACAATACATAAATTAAGATCATACATCATTCAAAGTACACTCATAGACCGGCTACGGTCAAGTTCAAATGAAAAGAAGACAACCCCAAATGCTAGATCCCCGATCATCCCGACTAGGCTCCTCTACTGATCATCTGGAAATGATACATAGTAACGACCAAGGGCCTCATCAAATTCCCACTTCAGCTCAGTTGTGCCATCTGCGCCAGTATCCTCAGCACATGCATCTGTTTTGGTAGAATCTGTGAGCCACGGGGACTCAACAATCTCACACCCGCGAGATCAAGACTATTTAAGCTCATAGGTAGGACAGGGTTAATATGGTGGAGCTGCGGCAAGCACTAAGCATATATGGTGGCTAACATACGCAAGTGAGAGCGAGAAGAGAAGCAACGCGTCGGTCGAGAAGCTAGAAGTGACCAAGAAGTGATCCTGAAACTACTTACGTTAAGCATAACTCAAACCGTGTTCACTTCCCGGACTCCACCGAGAAGAGACCATCACGGCTACACACGCGGTTGATGCATTTTAATGAAGTCAAGTGTCAAGATATCTACAACCGGACATTAACAAATTCCCATCTGCCTCATAACCGCGGGCACGGCTTTCGAAAGATTATATACCCTCCAGGGGTGTCCCAACTCAGCCCATCACAAGCTCTCATGGTCAATGAAGGATATGCCTTCTCTCGGGAAGACCCGATCAGCCTCGGAATCCCGGTTCACAAAACATTTCGACAATGGTAAAACAAGACCAGCAAAGCCGCCCGATGTGCCGACAAATACCGATAGGAGTCGCACGTATCTCGTTCTCAGGGCACACCGGATGGGCAAGACATCGGGTTGGTATAGACCCTGGTTGCCCAGGGGACGCCGGACATCTCCCAGGTTGGACCAACACTCGAAGGAGCACTGGCCCGGGGGGTTAAATAAAGATGACCCTTGGGCTCGCGAAAACCCAAGGGAAAAGGGCTTAGGTGGCAAATGGTAAAACCAAGGTTGGGCCTTGCTGGAGGAGTTTTATTCAAAGCGAACTGTTAAGGGGGTCCTATAAATCACCCAACCGTGTAAGGAACGCAAAATCAAGGAACATAACACCGATGACGGAAACTAGGGCAGCAAGAGTGGAACAAGTCACCAGGCATAAGGCCGAGCCTTCCACCCTTTACCAAATATATAAGGTGCATTAATTTAAACAGGAGATATTGTGATATACCAAAATATCCATGTTCCGACCAGGAACAAACTTCATCTTCACCTGCAACTAACAATGATATAAGAGGGGCTGAGCAAAGAGGTGACATAGCCAATCAACGGTTGCTAGGACAGGTTGGTTAGAGGTTTGACATGGCAATAGGTAGGCATGGTACACAAAGGCAAGTAGAGCTAACATAATGATAGAGCGAGTACTAGCAAGCAAAGATAGAAGTGATATCGAAGGTATGGTCATCTTGCCTGCAAGGTTCTCAGAGTTGTCGAAGGCTTGATCCTCGTTAGCGTACTCAACAGGTTGCTCGTGCACGTAATCGTCTCCTGGCTCTACCCAAAGCAAGAACACAAGCAAAGGAACCACAATAAATCACGATGCAATGCACAAGCAACATGATGCAATACATGTCATGATATGTGAGATGTGATATGCAATGCATATGCGTGCTTCGGGAGAAAAAAGGATGAACAAGGCATCAACTTGGCAAACCAAGTATGCCGCTGGAAAGATGAGATGATTTCGGTTGAAATCAATATAAAGATCACCGGGAACGGATGCACGGTTTGCAAATGGCAAGCAAGACAAGAATGACACAAAGCTGCGATTAACAGCACGATGCTACATAGCATGCAACAAGAAACTATGCTACATCACCCCAACATAAAAACAAAACATATGGCAGTGATCTACAAGAGATTCTTAACAAAAGAGGAACACTGAGCTACAGCTAAATCACATCATAACAGGTTCAAACAAGCATGGTGAAAGTGCAAAAAAAATATCAGGTTGGACATGGCATAAACAGCATCACGAAGCAATGTTCAGAGCAAGTTTTCAACATGCTACCGGAACTTATAATAGCAAAACAAGGCATAGCATGAATCTACTCAAAGCATAGATCAAAAGTCCCTTACTGACGATAAGCCAAAAGGGATCAGAAAATATGATGGCACCCACGTAAACATAGCAAGTTTCGTTAACAGATTTAGCAAACAAAGCATGGCATTGACATAATTACGAAGGCACCTTCGTGAGCTCGATGCACTCACTACAGAGCATCTCATGATAAACTAAGCATACATCAATCAATAAGACATGTCATAGAAGCTATAAATGGCAAGAACAACATCATAGCATACACGGATCAACTACAACAACCTTGGCCAAATTGAATAACATGTAAACAATCTGCCAGGAATCATTTTGAAGCAAAAGTAGAGCACGAAAATGACATGCTAGACTACTCCATAATTGCAACCAGGACCATGGATGGATAGAGCATAACCATCTTTTCAAAACACCCTTACTGAAGTATCTCAAATTATGCATGGATCTCTCTGTAGCAACATGTTTACATGGCATCAAAATTACAGCAGAACAGGGACTAAAATCAGCAATATCACGAAGCCTAGTTTGCATGCTTGTGCTAGTCAACACATTGATCAAAAAAAATACATGGTAAGCACCTCTGTAAAGAAGACATAGCCTAGTTCAAAACACATTTAGGGACCAAGTCCATAGGATGCACACATCAATCATGGCAAAAATGACAAAAGAGCTCGTTCTGATAAGAATCTGAAACTAACATTATGAAGCCCTATTCCAACAGCATTTCGGGCATCAAGATGAGCTCAAATGTAAATGATGCAATGGAATGAAATGATGTACTCTTCGAGACTAACAATGTATGCTACACGCCCAAAACGGAGCCACGGGTGCGAACATGTGATGCGATGAAGATGCAACAAATTTATCACAGCTTATGACTTGGACGAAAAAACGGGGGAAGGAGAGGTCAACCAGATCGGATCTGGATCCGGGGCACGCTCTTCGAGGTCGCCGAAGCTGCAGGTCACGGAGGAGGGAGATGGCCGGGGCGGCGACCAGAGAGGGAGGAGGAGGCGGCCGGCGTCGAGCTCCTCCACGGGCGCGCGCGTCGCCGGAGTGACGGAAGCCGGCCAGGGCGGAGGAGACGTGGAGGAGAGCCGGCGGCCGGGCGGTGGAGCGCTGAGGCAGCGGCGGACCGCGGGAGCGGGCGGCGGCGGCGGAGATCCGCGGCGGCGACGCGGGGCTGCGGGCCGAGCGCGGGGGCCGGGGATGGGCCTCGCGGGCCTGGCGCGGCCGGCGGCGATGTGGGGCGCGGCCCGCCACGTGGCGGCGCGCGGTAGGACGGCGGTGGAGGACGAACACGTCCGGTCCGATCCGGACGTGTCCGGCGGTGGAGGAGGGATTTCGTCTAGGATTTGCCCGTGAATTTCGGGGAGAGGCTAAATTTATAGGTAGAGGGAGCTAGGAGTGTCCAAATGGGATGCGGTTTTCGCCCACACGATCGTGATCCGACGACGGAGAGCATGGAAGTGACTTAGATGGGTTATTGGGCTGTTTTGGAGGGGTGTTGGGCTGCAACTCAAAATAGGCCTTTCCGAATATGCGGATAACCGTTGGAGTACCAAACGAGCTCCAAATGACCCGAAATTTGACAGGTGGTCTACCGGTGCTATACCAGGGCCACTTGGCAAGGCTCGGTCCATTCCGAGAACGTTCAACACCCGCACACGAAAAGAGACAAGAGGGGTGCACCGGTGCATGTGGGAGTGTCGGATTGCGAAACGGACAACGGGGAAAATGCTCGGATGCATGAGACGAACACATATGCAAAATGAAATGCACATGATGACATGATATGATATGCATGACATGAATAAAATGCAAAACAAAAGACAAAACCCAACCACGGAGGGAATAATCATATCACATGGCCGAAAATGGCAAGAGTTGGAGTTACAAAGATGGAAAGTTACATCCGGGGTGTTACACTGCAAATGGCCAAGTAACTGGAATCATCAACAATTCTTGAGCCGGCACGTGAGCTCGCCGTGAAAATTTCTGACAACCATCATATTTACTAACCAAATCCTCTGCATCAGCATGAGCCGTCAGCCAATAAAACCCATGATGAAAAGCTTTAGCCACAAGAGACTTTGAGCCTGCATGATGACCACAATCTCCTTCATGAATCTCACGAAGAATCTCACGGCCTTCCTTAGGAGAAACACAATGCTGAAACACCTCGGTGACACTGTCTCGGTGTACCAAAGTAGGAGCACTACTTTGTACCCCTTACTAAGTGCATGGGAAGTCGAAGCCGCATGGCCACGACCACACTAAGCAGGGCGAGGGGGAGGGCCGGAGCCACGGAAACAATCAACGCAGCGCCAAGACTAGAAGATCAAGAGGGCAAGATGATTCTCCCCGACAAGAGCCTTGCCGGGGCAGGATCCGCGGCCCCGACAAGAGTCTTGTCGGGGCAACTTGCCCAACCCCACGCCATCAGGATGCCCCACACTTGAGCCCAAGTTCCTCCAACCTCATTGGGACCAGGGCTTGGGGGGCACTTCTGTGGTGGCATAAAGATCTTTGTGAAGACAAGAGATACTCCAAATCAAAGGAGGAATAGAAGGCAAAAAAACCACGGCGAGATCCTTGCCAAAGAAACACAAAAGACCTCCGGCAGCATCCTTGTCTGGGACGACCACGACACCGCGGCAAGACGCTTGCCGGGGCCCCGGCAAGGCCCTTGCCAAGGATATTCGTTGACATCTACGCCAGGCCCGCGCCTACCATGGTCCCGCCCCCGTTCCCTATGCAGCTGCCAGCCCACCAGCTGGGCAGGCACCTACGTGTCAACAGGGGGCTTCTGGGCGAACTCAGCGCATGCCTACGTGGTGGCATGCAAATCTTCGTGAAGGCCCTACCGCCGTGCCACCTCAGCTACCTGCCAGCCTACATAGCGCCACCTCAGCTTCCTGCTAGTCTACATGGCGCCGCACGCCTTGCTGGCTCGAGCGCGTGTCGAAGCAGGGAAGAGCGGCGGCGGACGGGACGTGGGTTCACATTTAATGTGCCATGTCCCATACGGCTATCGATAGGCTTAAACACGGTACCCCGATGCCACCTCCTGGTGCCACTGTGGCGATCCCCTTGCCTATAAAAGGAGGCCCAAGACATCCAGGAGAGGGATTCAGATCCTTGGACAACTTACGCTTGTTGTAGTTAGTTCCAGAACAAGAACACTCAAATAGATATCTTAGGAAGGAGTAGGGTATTACGCAAGCTGCGGACCGAACCTGTGTAAACGCCCTGTGTGCACTGAATTGGCCTTCGTTCCCGCTCTCCTCTCAATCCCGCGCCCCGCAACCATAGTAGGGATCCCGTTTTGATCCCATAGGTGTTGTTTCCACCGACAAACTGCGGTGGTGTAACTCTTCATTGGCAATTGTCATAGACTTAGACCGCCGAGTTATCTACCTAGCCAAAGTTTCATCCTTAGGTAACTCGCCCTGGGTCATATAAGCCAAATATGGGTCTGTCCAATTAGGAATAGCATGGAGAGCAGCCACCAGTTGCGCTTCCAGGTCAGGAATAGCCAGATCTTCCTCTGTAGGAAGCTCGATAGAAGGGTTATAAAGGACATCCAAGAAAGTGTTATGTGGAACCAGGTTACGTTGACACCCTAACCAGCTTAGAGCATTAGTCGCCTCATTTTTCCTGCGATCAATGTGTTCCACTTGATAGCCCTTGAAGTGTCCAGCAGTATCAACCTCATGGCGATAAGCCGCCATGAGCGGGTCCTTAGAATCCCATGTGCCTGAAACTTGCTAAGCTACCAAGTCTGAGTCGCCAAAGCATCTCACCCGGCTTAAGTTCTTCTCCTTAGCCATCCGAAGACCATGGAGCAAGGCTTCATACTCAGCTGCATTGTTAGTACAGGGAAACATCAACCTTAAAACGTAACAAAACTAGTCACCTCGAGGGGAAGCTAAGACCACTCCAGCCCGCGAGCCTTCCAATTGCCTGGACCCATCAAAGTGAATAATCCAATATGTCTTATCTGGCTTCTCTTCATGCATCTGTAGTTCTGTCCAGTTGTTGATGAAATCCACAAGTGCCTGAGACTTGATAGTGGTGCGAGGCACGTATTTAAAACCATGAGGTCCAAGCTCAATGGCCCACTTGGCTACTCGCCATGTGGCTTCTCTGTTTTGAATAATATCTCCTAAGGGTGATAGTGGTGCTAACCACAGTGATGGGATGACCTAGGAAATACTGCTTAAGCTTACGGTTGGCCATGAACACCCCATATCCCAGCTTCTGCCAATGTGGATATCTCTTCTTGGCCTCAATAAGCACTTCATTGATATAGTAAATCGGTCGTTGAACCGGATATTCCTTGCCTGCTTCCTTCTGTTCCACCACAATAGCTACATTGATAGCCCGGGCGTTAGCATCCACATATAATAACAACGGCTCCTTATAAATGGGAGGAGCAAGGACTGGCGGCTCAGCTAACTGTTTCTTCAAATCTTCAAATGCGTCATTAGCAGCATCACTCCAGGCGAAATCATTTGTTTTCTTCATCATCTGGTACAGTGGTATGGCCTTCTCACCCAACCGGCTTAAAGCGGCAATACGACCCGCCAGACGCTGAACATCATTGATACATGCCGACTATGCCAGGGAGGTAATGGCCTTGATCTTCTCCGGGTTAGCCTTAATGCCTCTGTTAGAAACCAAAAACCCCAAAAGCTTGCCTGCTGGAACACCAAAGACGCACTTGGCCAGGTTAAGCATTATATTGTAGACCGGAGATTGTCAAAGGTCTCCCTCAAATCGTCTATCAAAGTTTCCTTCTCTCTGGATTTCACCACAATATCATCCACATAAGCATGAACATCGCGCCCAATCTGACTCTGAAGACAATTCTGCACACATTGCTGGTAAGTCACCTGGGCACTCTTGAGCCCAAAAGGCATAGACACATAGTAGAAGGCTCCAAAGGGAGTAATAAAAGTTGTTTTCTCCTGGTCCTTAACTACCATCCTGATCTGATGATAACCAGAGTAAGCATCCAAAAAGCTCAAATGCTCACAACCCGCCGTAGCATCAATGATTTTATCAATACGAGGGAGAGAAAAAGGATCAGCCGAACAAGCCTTGTTTAAGTCCGTGTAATCCACGCACGTACTCCAAGTGCCATTCTTTTTAAGCACAAGCACCGGATTAGCCAACCACTTAGGATGAAAGACTTCAATAATGAACCCAGCCGCCGGGCCACCTCTTCACCAATGGCCTTACGCCTCTCCCCATTGAAGCGACGCGGGAATTGCTTGACGGACTTAAATTTTGGATCAATATTGAGTGTGTGCTCAGTGACTTCCCTCGGTACACCCGGCATGTCAGAAGGTTTCCATGCAAAGATGTCCCGGTTCTCACGGATGAACTCGATGAGCGCGCTTTCCTATTTAGGATCCAGGTTAGTGCTGATACTGAACTGTCTAGATGAATCGCCAGGAACAAAGTCAACTAGCTTAGTATCATCAGTCGACTTAAACTTCAAGACCGGGTCATGCTCCGTAGTTGGCTTTTTCAAGGGCGTCATATCCGTCGGGTCAACATTATTTTTGTAAAATTTCAATTCCTCTGTTGCATAGACAGACCCAGCATAAGCAGCATCACCTTCTTCACACTCCAGAGCTATCTTCCGGCTTCCATGCACTGTGATGGTCCCTTTGTAACCCGACATCTTGAGCTGTAGATAAACATAACATGGTCGTGCCATGAACTTGGCATAAGCCGGACGTCCAAACAGAGTGTGGTGTGGGCTCCTGATCTTGACTACTTCAAAGGTTAACTTCTCAGCCCTGGAATCGTGCTCATCTCCAAAGGCCACACCCAGCTCAATCTTGCCTACAGGGTATGCTGACTTACTAGGCACCACTCCATGGAAAATAGTATTGGATGTCTTAAGATTTTTATCAGTTAACCCCATGTGACGGAAAGTATCATAATAAAGGATACTAATACTACTACCTCCATCCATGAGTACCTTAATGAACTTGAATCCACCAACTTGTGGCGCCACCACCAAAGCCAAGTGACCCGAATTATCAACCCGGGGTGGGTGATCCTCTCAGCTCCACATAATGGGTTGCTCATACCATCGCAAGTAATGGGGAACTGCCGGCTCAACGGCATTCATAACCCTCTTGTGAAGCTTCTGGTCCCGCTTGCATAAACTTGTGGTGAAAACGTGATACTGCCCACTATTCAACTTCTTTGGATGACTTTGATATCCAGATTGCTGCTGCTACTGACCCCCTGGCCGGATTGTTGGTTGTAACCGCCCTGATTGCCTTGATGATTTTGATGACCCTAGAAGCCGGAATTAGAGCCGCCACCTCCATAACCCGGGCCATGAGAACTGTCGCCACCAGAGGCTGAGCCTCCCCCATCCCATGGTGGTTTTGGAATGAATTAGAATCTTTCAAAGCCCTCATGATTGTACAATACATCCAAAGGTGAGTGGATGGCCTCTCCTACGTACCATGCTTTGGGCAGGGCTCATTCAGCAACTGCTCAAGAGTGGGATTTGACCCACCTATCCGAGGAGGCGGCCTCCCCTTACGACACTAACCATTGTTCTGCGTATTAGTATTAGCTACAAAATCTGAGTTACCATCAGCCTTGCGCTTGCCATTGCCCCCTGACTCACCGTGTTTTGCTGCGGCCCATTGGCGCTGCCACTCTTCTTTCCCTTTCCCGGCTTATCATCATCACACTCGGGGTCCTTGGTACCATAAGAGTCGGATATTTAATTAGAGCTGCCATCAGCTGCCCCATATCATTGCAATCGCGCTTGAGCCGCCCTAGCTTCTGCTTAAGAGGCAAAAAACGACATTTTTTCTGTAACAACAAAACTGCAGAGCCGACATTGATGTTGTCAGATGAATGTATAATAGCCTTGACCCGGCACACCCCATGGGTTGTTGATTCACCCTCCTCCTGGGCGCAAGCAGCTAAATCCACAATCGACATGGGTTGTTTGCATGTATCCTTGAAGTTCTGGATAAACCGGGCCTTTAGCTCCCCCCATGACCTGATGGAGTTGGCAGGCAGCCCCTTTAACCAAGTACGGGCCTCCCCATCCAGCATCATGGTGAACTATTTAGCACACTCAGCATTATTGACCTCCAGCAGTTCCATGGCCATCTCATAACTCTCAATCCACACCTTAGGGGTTAAGTCAGCTGTGTAGTTAGGCACCTTCCGAGATCCTTAGAAATCCTTGGGTAAATGTTCATTATGCAAAGCCGCACCAAACAGGATACACCTGTGGTTCTAGAGGTAACTCCTGCCTCTAGCGAAGCCGTTGGATAAACCGGAGGGGGCTGGTAAACCGCCCGCTGAGCCACCTGCTTAGCCTCTTAACGCACTCTGTCCTGATCAATCAAAACATGAGCACCATATCGCGTCGGGTCATGGCCACGCGGCTGGTTGTGGCGCTGCTCATTACTTGAGACGGCTGGTGAGCGCATGTGTCTGCTATAATTCTAGCTTGGGCGAGGGGTTGAATGAATCCTATTCTGACTGTAAGAATATGCATCCTGCAGCACCTATGCAGTCTGAAGAAGCTCCCTAGCCCTTCGTGTTTCAATCTCCGCTAGAGAGTCGCCATCTACTGGGAGAGCCGCCAGTCGCGTCGCCACAACAATCATATTATCCAAAGGGTTAGAATAATGACCTGGTGGTGTTGGCACATGCTGAGGTGGAACATTATTCGAACGAGGTGGCTCCGTCACGCGTGGCTGAACCGGCTTTCCAGCCCCAGGTGCTGCAACGCATTTTATCTGCAGGCGGTTACTGGTCCCCGCTCCAAGCATGCAAAAGAGATTTCTCACCTCGTAAACCGAAGGTAGACGAGACTTTTGCCTCCTCCTCATGACTTCATTTGAAGCATTCTAATCCATCGTAAGCCTCTAAGTCTCTGCTTGAATCCGCTGCGCCGGAGCATCCAGGGCAGCTCGCTCTACAGCCATCCTGACGTCCTCATCTGCCAGGTCTTCGTTGGCTTGTGCTACCTCATCACGTAGCTTTGCAATCTCCGCATTATGTTGAGCTTGATTTGCCGGATTGACCTCTGCTATCAACCAATCTGTTAGTTTATCCATCATATCCATCAAAACCTGAGCCGGCAGGTACACAGGGCATCCTGCCCCAGCTACTGTCGCTGCAGCTGACCTGGAAACCATTGCTGCCGTAGTTGAAGAATTCTGCACAGGCTGTGTTCCGTCCATGAAGATTGCAACCCTGTTCGGCTGTAACGCCCTGGATTCGACGCGTCAGGTGTCTGCCAGTTATTCTCCGTAGTTGCCATGTCAATTGCTTGCGTGTTGCATTTTGCCATGTCATCATGTGCATCTCATTTTGCATACATGTTTGTTTCATGCATCTGAGCATTTTCCCCGTTGTCCGTTTTGCAATCCGGCACTCCTATGTCCTCTGGCGTTCCCCTTTTGTCTCTCATTGTGAGCGGGTGTTAAAAGTTCATGGAATGGATCGAGTCTTGCCAAGTGGCCTTGGTATAGCACCGGTAGACCGCCTGTCAAGTTTCGTTCCATTTGGAGGTCGTTTGGTACTCCAACGGTTAACCGCGTAGCCCGAAACCCCATTCTCTTTGCAGCCCAGCACCCCTCCAAAGTGGCCCAAAACCCATCCTAACCCCCTCCATGCTCTCGGTCGTTCGATCACGATCGCGTGGCCGAAAACCGCACCTCATTTGGACACTCCTAGCTCCCTCTACCTATATATTTGTGCCCCTCTCGGATTTTTTAGCGCAGATGAAACCCTACCCCTTTTCCCACCGCGCCGCCGGACTTGTCCGCCGCCGTCCGGACGCGTCCGCCGCCCCGCAGCCACGTCGCCTGGACCAATCCGGGGTCGACACGTCATCGCGCCGCTGCCCCGGACCAACC
>NC_041381.1:141230543-141235952 GCF_002162155.2 Triticum dicoccoides
GAGCCCGCGCGCCGCCGCCGCCTGGACCGTCCCCGCCGCCGCGGCCCCGCGTCGGCGCCCGCCGCCGTCCACCGCCCGACCCCGCATCGCCGCCGTTCGTCGCCACGCCTCCGCGCCTCGCCGCCGCCGCAACCTCGTCCCGCCGACCGGCGCCGCCTGTCACCGCCCATGCTGACCCCGGCCTCCTCCGCCGAGCCGACGCGCTCCGGCGACCTCGCCTCGCTGGCGCGCCACCGCTCCGGTCCCCGCGCCGCGTCCCCGCCCGCCGGCGTGTCCCCGCCGCCTTGCTCTGGCGCCCCCTTGCCGGGAGGCCTCCTCCCCGAGCTCCGGCGAGCTCCACCCGGCCGGATCCGCCATCCCTCGCCCTCTCCGGCGAGCTTCTCCAGCGAGCCTCGGAATCCGCGCCGTCCAGATCTATCCCGCAGGTTGACCCCGAAAATTCCCTAGTCCCTAATTTTTCTGCATTTTGGTGCCATGTTTGACATGCCATAACTCCATGCATACTGCTCCGTTTTGTGCGTGTAATATGTCAAAATGTTCACCATGAGATGCTATTCATTTCATTCCACTATGCCATGTTTGTTTGAGTTCATCTTGATGCCCGAATATCTGTTGCAAGAGTGCTATATGATGTTAATCTGCTAAAACTGTTATAACATGCTCATTTGTCATTTTTGCCATGTTTGATGTGAGCATTCTATGAGCATGAGCTCTACATGTGTTCTGAACTACATCATGCCATCTTTACAGGGGTGCCATCTATGTATTTTTTTGAGTTTTGTAGTGAGTGCATCAAGCTTGTTTAGTAGGGTACTTGCTGTTGCTATTTTGCTAGGGTGATTCTGTTATATTTTGTTGCCATATAAACCTGCTGCTACAAGTCATTCTATGCATAATCTGGAGATGTTCACTAAGGATGTTTTGTTATACCTGTCATGCTCTATCCATACATGCTCCTGGTTGCATTTATGGCTTGTTGTAGGTTTTTGTTATCATACTCCAAACTTGGTAAATAATGTTGCTGTCAGCCTGTCAACATTAAGTTCAGTTTTGCCATGTGATTTGCTAGTGCTCCATGCACCCTATGAACATTCTCTTCCCATGCTTAGCTTCATAAACATGTATTCTTACTATTGGTCACATTTCCATGCCATGTATTGCTCTGTGGTGAGTGGTACAAGCTCACCAACATGCCTACTTATTGTTGTTCCTGCCAATTATGAATCTGTCATATCATTTGCCATGTTTGCATGGATGCCACCATATTTTCTGTTGATCTTTGGATTTAGTTCAGTAAGGGAGATTTGTTATTTGTCTTTAGTAGTAGCATGCCATGCCTTTGTTTGCCATGATAAGTTCCTGTAACATGTTGTTTGATAGCTCTAAACATTGCAACCTGATATTATTTCTGCTAAGACTGAAACTGTTATTATTTGCAATCTTGCCATGTCTTTTTGAGCATGTTCTAGTGTTTTTTGGAGATAGCTCAGTGTTCATGTTTTGTCATGCTTTACCTGTACATCATGTCCATGGCTTTTTTTTATGTTAGGATGCTGCAGCATATTGTTTTGATGCTTGCAAGATGCCTAGTTGCTGTTTTGGACAGCTTGTCCTTTAAACTTGTTTCATATGTGTATGTTGATCCGTTGCTCCGTTTTGAGTGTGCTCTATATGAAAATTGCTTGCATTTGCATATAGTTTCATGTTATCATGTTGCATCCTTGTTTTGAGGTGTTTGCTTGATGTTTGTATGCATTTTGCATCAATGCCATGTTTAACTTGTTTTGCTCATATCTTCTAGGCCGTAGCTCCAAATCTAATGAACTTTATATGTAACTTGACTAGAATCTCGTGTACATCATATTGGTGCATCTTAACTTGCTGTTTAAAAAATTGAACATAAGGTTTATTCAGATCTGGACCAATTTCGAAACTTGCATATGAGGACTTACCGGAATTGTCATATGTTGCTTCCGGCCTCATTTAAAATTTCCTTGATGTGTTGCTCTTGTATGCATCATCTCTTGCCATGAGTAGCTTCATGTAGCCTTGTCATGCATCATGCTTGGTTGTCCATCATGTCTTGTCTATGTGTGGTGTGTTTACTATGGTGTGTGCTTCTTCTCGATAGTTTCCCGTTTCATTGCGATCGTGAGGATTCGTTCGTCTACGCTTGGTTCGTCTTCGTGGCTTCATCTTCTTCATGGACCCGTTCTTCTTCCTAGAGGGATTTCAGGCAAGATGACCGTCACCTTGGATCTCATTTTTATCATTGCCATGCTAGTTGCTTCGTTCTATCGCTATGCTGCGCTACCTATCACTTGTTCTTCAAGCCTCCTAATTGCCATGTCAGCCTCTAACTTTTTCACCCTTCCTAGCAAACCATTGCTTGGCTATGTTACCGCTTTGCTCAGCCCTCTTATAGCGTTGCTAGTTGCAGGTGAAGTTGAAGATTGCTCCATGGTTGACAGGATTATGTTGGGATATCACAATATCTCTTATATTATTAACGCATCTATATACTTGGTAAAGGGTGGAAGACTCGGCCTTATGCCTGGTGTTTTGTTCCACTCTTGCCGCCCTAGTTTCCGTCATACCGGTGTTATGTTCCCGGATTTTGCGTCCCTTACACGGTTGGGTGATTTATGGGACCCCCTTGACAGTTTGCTCTGAATAAAACTCCTCCAGCAAGGCCCAACCTTGGTTTTACCATTTGCCTCACCTACCCCTTTTTCCCTTGGGTTTCCGGAGCCCGAGGGTCATATTTATTTAGCCCCCCCCCCCGGGCCAGTGCTTCTCTAAGTGCTGGTCCGAACCAGAGCCCTTTGCAGCGCCCCCTCAGGGAAACTTGAGGTCTGGTTTTAGTTGTACGGATTGCTCATCCGGTGTTCCCCTGAGAACGAGATATGTGCAGCTCCTATCGGGATTGTCGGCGCATAGGGCGGCTTTGCTGGTCTTGTTTTACCATTGTCGAAATGTCTTGTAAACCGGGATTCCGAGTCTGATCGGGTCTTCCTGGGAGAAGGTATATCCTTCGTTGATCGCGAGAGCTTATCATGGGCTAAGTTGGGACACCCCTGTAGTGTTTAAACTTTCGAAAGTCGTGCCTGCGGTTATGGGCAAATGGGAATTTGTTAATGTCTGGTTGTAGATAACTTGACACCAGATCCAAATTAAAACGCATCAACCGCGTGTGTAGCCGTGATGGTCTCTTCTCGGCGGAGTCCGGGAAGTGAACACGGTTTTGGGTTATGTTTGACATAAGTAGGAGTTCAGGATCACTTCTTGATCATTGCTAGCTTCACGACCATTCCGCTTGCTCTCTTCTCGCTCTTATGTGCGTATGTTAGCCACCACTTCATGCTTAGTCGATGCTGCAACCTCGCTACTTTACCCCTTCCTTACCCTTTAAGCTTTGCTAGTCTTGATACCCATGTAATGGGATTGCTGAGTCCTCGTGGCTCACAGATTACTACAACAACAGTTGCAGGTGCAGGTTATGCGATGATCTTGACGCGAGAGCGATGTTTACTTGTTTTGGAGTTCATCTTCTGCTTCTTCTTTGATCAGGGGATAGTTCCAGGTCAGCAGCCTGGGCTAGCAGGGTGGATGTCGTTTGAGTTTCTGTTTGTGTTTCATCCGTAGTCGGATGGTGCTCTTCTGTAAGATGATGTTGTATTCGTGTGGCTTTGTATGCCTTATGTGTGTATCCCTATCTATTATGTAATGTTGATGTAATGATATCCACCTTGCAAAAGCGTCTTCAAGATGCGCTTCTATCCTTGGTGGGACCTTTGAGTTCCTTTAGGATAGGGTCACATCTTGGGCATGACAAGTTGGTATCAGAGCCTCGACCGACCATAGGAGCCCCCTTGATTGATCGTGTAGTTTGGCTGTTGTCGAGTCTAGAAAAAAACTGTTTTTGGAGTCTAGTTATATCGGAGAGTAGGAATTCTTTTTACTCCTCAGCCCCTTCGTCACTCTGGTGAGGAATCGTGACGTAGGTGTTTTGAACTACTCCTCTTCCTTTTCAAATTTTTCTTTAGGTTCACACAGTTGGTTTTCTGTTCATTGGTTCTCAGCTCTTTTCATCCGGTGCATTTCTCGTTAAGACGATTCGACCCTCTCCATTTTTGCAAGTTCAATCCTCAGTTGTTTTCTTTTTCCCACCCACCCACCCCTTTTCTTCTCGGATCCGGAGTCCGTATTCGAGTATCCATCCTACTTGTGCGAAGTCTTTCCTTTCTTTCCTCAATTATTCCAACCGGTGTTTTCTCTTCAAGTTATTAGTTGGTTCTCCCTTCCAGGTGCCTTTGTTTTCCCGCCCTCCCACCCTCTCTCTTCCTGAAGTCCGAGTCTCTTTCGACCATCAAGTTCATTCGTGCGGAGCCTCTTCAGTCTTCCCTCAATCATTTCAACCAGTGAATTCTTGCTTCATTTGACATTCGTCATCTCTTTTTCTTCTCCGGTGGATTCAATTCTAATTTTCGGTAGTGATTATATTCTTTTCCTCGTCTCAAGTGTTTTCCCTGCTCATTCGCCTCTCGCCAGTTTATCCTTCCGGAGTGCTCAAGACTTCTCAGGAGATTCTTCTATGTGTGAATTAATTCGAGGTTGTCACCTCATTCAAAATATTTCAATCATTCCGGTGCATCATCTACCTCTTCAAAAACCCTTTCCAACGGTGTTTTCTTTTAGTGGGCCCTAACCCACAGGTCTTTTCCCAGGATCTTACCCGACTCTTCTAATTCTCCTTGAGTTATTCTCAACTTCTTTTCAAGTGTGACGTAAGAATGAATTTCATCAGTCAGATGCCTTTCAAGATCGATTTCAAATCATTTTCATTGTTGGCTCAACCTCTTCGCCTTTCATTTTCCCAAAGTGTCTCAACAAATTTTTGTGTTGTTTCTCGTCGTCATTCTTAATGTTTGAAGACCGAAGAACAGTTTGTCCTCTAAATTTTGTCTGTTCTCTCGAAGTTTCGTGGTTCTAGATTCATGTTATCAGTCTCGAATTATTCCGTTTGTCGGAAATTCCTTTTTCTCAACCATCCGGAGTATGTCAGAAGTTGTTTTTCCAGTTTCTTTTCATCGGAGGCCATCGTTCCAGAAGAATTCTTAGTCCTCACAGTTCAGCTACCATTATCCAATTATCCCGGTGCTTCGTTCAAGTGTTCTTTATTCAGCTCATGATCTCTTTGTTCTTTTGCATCTAAATGCCCTCTAGCATATTTGCTCTTCTAATTCTTCTCGGTGATTCGTTCTCTTTCATCAGTCATTTTTCTAATTTTAACGGTGGTTCATTCAAGATTCTTTTTCCTTGATTATCATTTTAATTCATTCGTTATTTTCAATCCTACCGGTGGTTCATGAAGACCTTCTCAAGTTTTGTGCTATAACCCCCCCCCCC
>NC_041381.1:141236153-141237811 GCF_002162155.2 Triticum dicoccoides
AGTAAGTTGCATGCCAAATCCGCTTGTCATTAATTTAATTAGATGAAGGATAAGCATACAATAAATCTTATTCTTATTTCATCCAAGTGAGTAATCCCTTCCTTCGGAGTTTGTTCTCGATGAATAAATTCTAGTTCCAAGTGTTTTCATCTTTTCTTTTCCGGAGCTCAAAATTTCCTTGGTCATCTCGTCGAAACCTTCATCTAAATCAATGCAAGGCTTAATCTTATTCTTTCATCCTTCATTTTTATCTCGTCATTCTTTTGTTACCAGAGTTCATGGTGGTTCTTCATGATTTAATTCATTCTTGAAGTTTTCATTAAGATTTTGTTGCTGGAGTTCAAGTATCTTTTCTTCTCGCGTCTCGAAGTGCAAATAATTCTCCGTTTTCTTCTGAAGTGGAGTTTTGCATTTCTTCTTGCTTCTCAGCTATTCTATCATTTCCGTTTGTGGTCGGTTATCACCTCATAATTTTGAGATGTTATCTATAAGACCACAACAAGTTTATTCTTTCGTTGTTGATTTTCTCAACAACTCCATTCAATCCTTATAAGTTCCTTTCATTCAATTCTTTCAATTCTTCTAGAGGTTTTGTGTTGTTCCTCTCATCAAGTATCTTTCCATCCTCTCAAGCTCGTGTTCTATTCCTCCATGTTTCAGCCGGAGTGCTGCCTAAATCCTTTCAGTCTTGTTAGTTTCTTATCTCGTTCTAACCGGAGTGGTTTCATAGTCTATTTGATTCCGTGAGCTTTCGATTCTCGTCATTCTCATCGTTCCTCTCTTCTTCTCGAGTGCTCTGGATTCTTTGCTTCTTCTCTTGAGTTCTTGTTTCACCTCATCCCTTTTCCCTTCCGTCTCGGTCCTAAGATCTCGGGACGAGATCTCTTGTTAGTGGAGGATTGTTGTAACGCCTCGGATTCGATGCGCCAGGTGTCTGCCAGTTATTCACCGTAGTTTCCATGTCATTTGCTTGCGTGTTGCATTTTGCCATGTCATCATGTGCATCTCATTTTGCATACGTGTTCGTTTCATGCATCCGAGCATTTTCCCCATTGTCCGTTTTGCAATCCGGCACTCCTATGTCCTTTGACGTTCCCCTTTTATATCTCGTTGTGAGAGGGTGTTAAACGTTCTTGGAATGGACCGAGTCTTGCCAAGCGGCCTTGGTATAGCACCGGTAGACCGCTTGTCAAGTTTCGTTCCATTTGGAGGTCGTTTGCTACTCCAACGGTTAATCGCGTAGCCCGAAACCCCCTTCTATTTGCAGCCCAGCACCCCTCCAAAGTGGCCCAAAACCCATCCTAACCCCCTCCATGCTCTCGGTCGTTCGATCACGATCGCGTGGCCGAAAACTGCACCTCATTTGGACACTCCTAGCTCCTTCTACCTATATATTTGTGCCCCTTCCGGATTTTTTCGCGCAGATGAAACCCTACCCCTTTTCCCACCGCGCCACCGGACATGTCCGCCGCCGTCCGGACGCGTCCGCCGCCCCGCAGCCACGTCGCCCGGACCAATCCGGGGCCAACACATCATCGCGCTGCCGCCCGGGACCAACCCCGTGCCGCCACCTGTCTCCGCCGCCTCCCACCACCACGCGGCCCATGGGGCCCAGATCCGGCCCGCGCGAGCCGCGCGCCACCGCCCCCTGGCCCGTC
>NC_041381.1:141238066-141275320 GCF_002162155.2 Triticum dicoccoides
CACTCCACCGCTCCGGTCCCCGCGCCGCGTCCCCGCCCACCGGCGTGTCCCCGCCGCCTTGTTCCGGCGCCCCCTCACTGGGAGGCCTCCTCCCCGAGCTCCGGCGAGCTCCTCCTGGCCGGATCCGCCCTCCCTCGCCCTCTCCGGCGAGCCTCAGAATCTGCGCCGTCCAGATCTATCCCACAGGTTGACCCCGAAAATTCTCAAGTCCCTAATTTTTCTGCATTCTGGTGCCATGTTTGACATGCCATCACTCCATGCATACTGCTCCGTTTTGTGCGTGTAATATGTCAAAATGTTCATCATGAGATGCTCTTCATTTCATTACATTGTGCCATGTTTTTTTAGTTCATGTTGATGCCCGAATCTCTGTTGCAAGAGTGCTATATGATGTTAATCTGCTAAAACTGTTATAACATGCTCATTTGTCATTTTTGCCATGTTTGATGTGTGCATCCTATGAGCATGAGCTCTACATGTGTTTTGAACTAAATCATGCCATATTTACAGGGGTGCCATCCATGTATTTTTGTGAGTCTTGTAGTGAGTGCATCAAGCTTGTTAAGTAGGGTACTTGTTGTTGCTATTTTGCTAGGCTGATTCTGTTATATTTTGTTGCCATGTAAACCTGCTTCTACAAGTCATTCTATGCATAATCTGGAGATGTTCACTAAGGATGTTTTGTTATAACTGTCATGATCTATTCATCCATGCCCCTGTTGGCATTTATGGTTTGCTGTAGGTTGTTGTTATCATGCTCTAAACTTGCTAAATAATGTTGCTGTCAGCCTCTCAACATTAAGTTCAGTTTTGCCATGTGATTTGCTAGTGCTCCATGCACCCTATGAATTTGCTCTTGCCATGCTTAGCTTCATAAACATGTATGCTTACTGTTGGTCACATTTTCATGCCATGTATTGCTCTGTGGTGAGTGGTACAAGCTCACAAATATGCCTACTTATTGTTGTTCCTGCCATGTATGAATCTGTCATATCATTTGCCATGTTTGCATGGATGCCACCATATTTTCTGTTGATCTTTCGATTAAGTTCAGTAAGGGAGATTTGTTACTTGTCTTTAGTAGTAGCATGCCATGCCTTTGTTTGCCATGATAAGTTCCTGTAACATGTTGTTTGATAGCTCTAAACATTGCAACCTGATATTATTTTTGCTAAGACTGAAACTGTTATTATTTGCAATCTTGCCATGTCTTTTTGAGCATGTTCTAGTGTTTTCTGGAGATAGCTCAGTGTTCATATTTTTTCATGCTTTACCTGTACTTCATGTCCATGCCTTTGATTTTTATGTTAGGATGCTGTAGCATATTGTTTTGATGCTTGCAAGATGCCTAGTTGCTGTTTGGGACAGCTTGTCCTTTAAACTTGTTTCATGTGTGTGTGTTGATCCTTTGCTCCGTTATGTGTGTGCTCTATATGAAACTTGCTTGGATTAGCATATAGTTTCATGTTATCATGTTGCATCCTTGTTTTGAGGTGTTTGATTGATGTTTGTATGCATTTTGCATCAATGCCATGTTTAACTTGTTTTGCTCATATCTTCTAGGCCGTAGCTCCAAATCTAATGAACTTTATATGTAACTTTAGAATCTCGTGTAGATCATTTTGGTGCATCTTAAATTGCTGTTTAACAACTTGAACATAAGGTTTATTCAGATCTGGACCAATTTCGAAACTTGCATATGAGGACTTACCGGAATTGTCATATGTTGCTTCCGGCCTCATTTAAACTTGCTTTGATGTGTTGCTCTTGTATGCATCATCTCTTGCCATGAGTAGCTTTATGTAGCCTTGTCGTGCATCATGCTTGGTTGTGCATCATGTCTTGTCTATGTGTGGTGTGTTTACTATGTTGTGTGCTTCTTCTCGATAGTTTCCCGTTTCGTTGCGATCGTGAGGATTCGTTCATCTATGCTTGGTTTGTCTTCGTGGCTTCATCTTCTTCATGGACTCGTTCTTCTTTCTAGTGGTATTTAAGGCAAGATGACAGTCACCTTGGATCTCATTA
This sequence comes from Triticum dicoccoides, assembly GCF_002162155.2. Taxonomy (NCBI): domain Eukaryota; kingdom Viridiplantae; phylum Streptophyta; class Magnoliopsida; order Poales; family Poaceae; genus Triticum; species Triticum dicoccoides. The sequence goes on from NC_041381.1 coordinate 141,240,092, forward strand.
CTATCATTGCCATTCTAGTTGCTTCGTTCTATCGTTATGTTGCGCTACCTATCACTTGTTCCTCAAGCCTCCCAATTGCCATGTCAGCCTCTAACCTTTTCACCCTTCCTAGCAAACCATTGCTTGGCTATGTTATCACTTTGCTCAGCCCTCTTATAGCGTTGCTAGTTGCAGGTGAAGTTGAAGATTGCTCCATGGTGGACAGGATTATGTTGGGATATCACAATATCTCTTATATTATTAATGCATCTATATACTTGGTAAAGGGTGGAAGACTCGGCCTTATGCCTGGTGTTTTGTTCCACTCTTGTCGCCCTAGTTTCTGTCATACCGGTGTTATGTTCATGGATTTTGCGTCCCTTACGCGGTTGGGTGATTTATGGGACCCCCTTGATAATTCGCTTTGAAAAAAACTTCTCCAGCAAGGCCCAACCTTGGTTTTACCATTTGCCTCACCTAGCCCTTTTTCCAATGGGTTTCCGGAGCCCGAGGGTCATCTTTATTTAGCCCCCCCCCGGGCCAGTGCTTCTCTAAGTGCTGGTCCGAACCAGAGCCCTTTGCAGCGCCCCCTCAAGGAAACTTGAGGTCTGGTTTTAGTTGTACGTACTGCTCATCCGGTGTTGCCCTGAGAACGAGATATGTGCAACTCCTATCGGGATTGTCGGTGCATCGGGCGGCTTTGCTGGTCTTTATTTATCATTGTCAAAATGTCTTGTAAATCGGGATTTCGAGTCCGATCGGGTCTTCCTGGGAGAAGGTATATCCTTCGTTGATCGCGAGAGCTTATCATGGGCTAAGTTGGGACACCCCTGCAGGGTTTAAACTTTCGAAAGTCGTGCCCACGGTTATGGGCATATGGGAATTTGTTAATGTCTGGTTGTAGATAACTTGACACCAGATCCGAAATAAAACGCATCAACCGCATGTGTAGCCGTGATGGTCTCTTCTTGGCGGAGTCTGGGAAGTGAACACGGTTTTGGGTTATGTTTGACGTAAGTAGGAGTTCAGGATCACTTCTTGATCATTGCTAGCTTCACGACAGTTCCGCTTGCTCTCTTCTCGCTCTTATGTGCGTATGTTAGCCACCACATCATGCTTAGTCGCTGCTGCAACCTCGCCACTTTACCCCTTCCTTACCCTTTAAGCTTTGCTAGTCTTGATACCCATGGTAATGGGATTGCTGAGTCCTCGTGGCTCACAGATTACTACAACAACAGTTGCAGGTGCAGGTTATGCGATGATCTTGATGCGAGAGCGATGTTTACTTGTTTTGAAGTTCTTCTTCCGCTTCTTCGATCAGGGGATAGGTTCCAGGTCGGTAGCCTGGGCTAGCAGGGTGGATGTTGTTTGAGTTTCTGTTTGTGTTTCATCCGTAGTCGGACGGTGCTCTTCTGTAAGATGATGTTGTATTCATCTGGCTTTGTATGCCTTATGTATGTATCCCTATCTATTATGTAATGTTGATGTAATGATATCCACCTTGCAAAAGCGTCTTCAAGATGCGATTCTATCCTTGGTGGGACCTTCGAGTTCCTTTAGAATAGGGTCGCATCTTGGGCATGACATCGGCGGCTCATAGGGGTCCAGAATACTATCGCCATTAGAACAGCCCCCAAGCCTGCCATCTTGCAGTTGATACAATAAAGTAGTCTCGCCTATGGACGACTCACCATCAGAATAGATGGTCGTCTCACCTCCAGACATATATCCTTCATCAAATTCCACTCCATGGATGAATCCCTCGAAGGCACGTATCACGGTGGGCTGAGCTCGGGCGGGTCTCGCATGCTGAGCTGTCTCGATGATGTCGGTGCAGATGTCCGGCTCAGGGCCTGGCTCGCCGATCTTGCCAATGAAGAAGTGGATTCCACCGGAGTGGACCCAGTACCCGTACTCAATTGAGCCAGCCTCGGGGCCCCAGCCTACATCGTCGATGTAGAGCTTGCCGCGACGACTCTTAGTCATCCAGCCCACAGCGTATCCCTTGATCCCTTCGAAGCTGCCCTTTAAGAAATCGAAACCACCGTGCACTGGCCCCACGGTGGGTGCCATCTGTCGTGGAATAGTCACGGTAGATGTCCTCGTGAAAGGACTTAGTCATGGAGCCATCGCCTCTAGGTTAGCTTAAAGGGGTTAAACGGGACAAAGGAAACAGGAGTTTATACGTGTTTGGCCCCTTGCGGTGAAGGTAAAGGCCTAATCCAGTTCGAGGTGGTATTGCTTATGTCTTGATTACCAGGGAGCGAATACACTTGACCTAGCTTTCAATCTCTTGTTTCTTGCCCTGAACCGCCGCCGGGTCATCCCTTTATATATACAGGTTGAAGCCCAGCGGCTCACAGAGTCCCGGCCGGCTCATAGACAACGTGTTCGGCTCGGTGACTATCTATACATGCCTTACAATAGAAGTCTTACATATAAGGCAGTTTATTTTTATGGGCCTTAAGTCGCCTTTGGGACTTGGGCCCTTGCTTGTGAACCGCCATCTTCAATATCCTCATGGGCTTCATATTAAGAATCGCCATAGGTATAACCCGGCCCCTCACGGGCGGGTCATACCTAATAGTTATATCCCCAACAGGACCGGCTACACCTTGCCAGCTTCTGGGTGCCCGACCACGATCACCGTGTTGATGACCCGGTTATTGGCGGCGATGTAGAGGAGCATTGGTTCCTTAGCACCCGGAGCCGCCAAGATAGGCGGCATGGACATCATGCGCTTGATCTGGAGAAAAGCTTCATCCGCCTGGTCGTTCCACTCAAAGCAAGTGGTTTTCTTCATGAGTTGGTATAGGGGGAGCGCCTTCTTGCTCAGCCGACTGATGAAGCGGCTGAGGGATGCCAGGCACCCGGTGAACTTTTGGACATCATGCTGCTTGGTGGGTCTCTCCATCCACTCGATGGCCTTAATCTTCACGGGGTTGCATTCGATGCCGCGTTCAGAGACAAGGAAGCCAAGGGGATGTCTGGCTGGTACTCCAAAGAAACACTTCTCTGGGTTGAGCTTGAATTGAAAATAGCGCAAATTGTAAATGGTATCCTTGAGATCCTCCATGAGGGTGCCGCGCTTCTCCGTCTTCACCACAATGTCATCCACGTAGACGTGGGCATTGCGGCGGAGTTGTTTCAAGAGGCACTTCAGCATGCAACGCTGGAAGGTGGTGTCGGATTATGGGTTCCGCAAACATTTGAAAGGTTCGAACTCTGGGGTGCGTGCGGAGATCTCAACCTACCCAGCCTGCCTACTCGCAATCCTCCTAAGCCTAGTGCGTCAGGCTCAAAGAGAAAAAGAGACACAGCAGTTTATCCTGGTTCGGGCCACCTTGCGGTGTAATACCCTACTCCAGCGTTTTGGTGGATTGTCTCGAAGGGCTGAGGATGAAGTAGTGTAGTGATGAACTGGCCTGAGGATGTGAGGTGTTCTTGAGCTCAAGAGAGCTGGTGAGGTGGTTGGGTGAGGATGGATTCGATCCCCCTCTATGGTGGTGGCTAAGTCCTATTTATAGTGGCATTGGTCGTCTTCCCAAATGTTGCGGGAAGGGATCCCACAACGGCCGGATTCGAAAGGGGACAAGTAGTACAACCTATCCTAACTAAAGTGGTCTTTGCTTGCGAAAATCCTCTGGTCGTGATGTTGCAGTGGGCTTAGTGATGACCTCCGTCCTGGCGGTCTTGGTCTTGTTGCACCAGAGTGGAAACCTTTCGCTGATTCCTCGGGACTCCGCGCCTACAGCTTGCCTCCCTTGCACCAAAGAGGAAACTGGCGCTCTACGCCTCGTGAGGTGCACCTTGCATAGAACTCTCCGCCTCGGGAGCCAGCCTGAGGAGGCCAATTCCCTTGGGGGTCTTGGTGTCGTCCACCTCGCCAGGCTTGGCCCCTAGTGAGGGTCTTGAGTCGTTGATGCTGAAGCTGAGCCATACCAGGCCGTTCATGGAGCCACATGGTGGGCCGCAGGCAGGCAAGTCTGGATACCCCCCATATCTAGAACGCCGACAGTATCCCCTGTCCCAATGTGCGCTCGGACTTGGCTTCCAGGCGAAGCCAAAGGGCAAGTGCTAAGCGCCGCGGGCCCTAACCGTCTGCGGCCTAGATGACGCGTGCCGATTGATGGGACATGGGCGTCTCCACTTCCCCACGCTGCCTCGGCAACTGTTCGACTTGACGGAATGATGGGACATGCAGAAGATCATCATGGCACGAGGTCGTGGAGGCCAGCGGTTGGCCTTCCTTGGCTATAAATGTGGGGGAGGGGCATAGCCCCCTCGCTCATCTTTTCTTCGTCTTCTTGCCGCCTGTGTCTTCTCCTTCTCCACCTTGCTCCCATGGTGCCGCCGAGGAGATTTTCGGCGGCCGAGAAGTGGAAGGCTTCCAAGAAGGGACCAGCCCCTCCGCCTCCCAAGAGAGGCCGTGGCTGTTCCCGTAAGCACCCTGCGACCCCCGCAGTGGCCCCCAGGGAGCTTGGGTGCGCATCCCCCAGGGTCGGCGTTTCTCTTGGTGCCCGTGGTGGTACCTCTTCTCGCGGCAGGGCCACCGGCTTCGGAGCAGCCCCCATCACGAAGGGAGGCGCGCCGTGATCGTGCGCCCTCCTCGATCGCACTTCTCCTCAGTGGACGTGCTCCCCGAGTTCGTGGTGTGGTCGGAGAGCCCGTCCGGCACCTCGCTCCTGCTTCTGTGCTTCTTCTCCGGCGAGCTTCCGTCCTCGGGGCTCGATGGTCTCTGGCTGCAGGCTGATGCCTGCTGCAGCAGAGCTTCATGGGTTGGGACTGAGGTCACCGCCTCTGGTGGCGTGGTCCTGACCCGCGGCTGGCAGACGTTCGCCCGCGCACGAGGCCTGGGCGGAAGGTGCACCCTCCACTTCAAGTACGACGGTCTGGCGACCCTCTACGTGAGGGTGTTTAGGGAGGACGGCCGCCACGTGGGGTGCTGCCCGGAAGACGGCAGCGACGATGAGGGTGGCGAAGGTGAGCCTGGCCTTGGCGGTGTGCGCTCCTCTTCTCGTGACGGTGGCTCTTCCTCAGATGAGATCTCGAGCAGTGGTGGCTACGACCGACCCCCACGCAGTGGGTCGTCCCGCCGCAGCGCTCCGGTGAAGCTGGAGAGGAGCCCGGCATGAGCGTGGGGCCACTGAACTTGGACTCAAGACCGGCCACGGCCTAGGTCGCCTATGGGGGAACTGGTGGAGTGCCGGGGCCACCTTGAGGTGCTGCTTGAGAACGCGGCGCTGGCGCCGGGTTGATACGCCCTCGAGTCCTCTTTGTTTAGCCTTTCCTTTCTCCTATAGTTCGAAAAAAGATAGTGTACCCCGTCGGGGTGTGTAATGAACTATGGCAGTTATGTCCTGTATGCTATCCTTGCTATCTTAATGTTGTGCCGTAATGTTTGCGCTCTGAGTAGGCAAGGATAGGAAAACTTAGATTGATATGCACACAGTAGCTTTCCGCCTCACGAGGACTTGGCTTCTGGAGCCCGACGAGGTCCCCTTTCTGGGGAGCTGGAGGTCACAGATCTCGGGAGGTGCCTTGGGGTCTCGGGAGCTGCCTCGGAACCACTGTAGGGCTGCTTTTAAAGGAAAAGGAAACCTGACGAGCACCTCAATCCTTACGCGAGCCACCTGTCAAGGGTCAGCTCTGGGGCACAATCGCAGTAGTTCTCCTGGTGCCGCGTTAGCCGATGATACGGAACGTAAGGCAGCAAAACACAGGAGCCGGGAAAACCCAACATTTGACCAAAGACATGATTCGGAGCTGATGCATATAAGGCCTAACTCGAGACGCCGAACACTCCCGAAGGTGTTCGGTCTTTACAAAAGCGGGCAAAACAATGCCCTAAGCCCGTTGTGTCCAGGTACAGGCAAGTTCTTCTGGCGCGGCCGATGCCAAAACGCCAGTCTCCACTCTGGTTATAATGAGAAACCAGGGGATTATAGCAACAAGAGATAGTAAGAAAGGTTTACGTAGGGTCTTAGTCTGAAAAGAGTCCTTGCAACGGGTCCCTACTGCACGTCTGCGCCTGTGTCTCCGTTGTGCCGTATCCTGGACGGGTGTGCACGCTGTTCATCTGTAAAAAGAGAGGAACTTAGTTTGAAAATAAATCATGCGAGAAAGTGCATAAAAAATTGAAATATAGGTTAATAAAGCTGAGCCTATGCTAGCTCATCATGGCTTATATGTACAAACCCTTGTGAAGGGGTGTGTGGCTAGGTAGCCCCTAGCTTATTTGTTCCGGACTCGTCCAGCCGTGTCCGGTGTCTCAGGCGACCTTTTAATGAAATGATGCCACGTGGACCGGGCATTTTAAGCGTACGAGACGCGTAATGTGGTATTGCATTGAAGCGGACGAAAGCTTCCCGTCCCAGTGATGCTTAATAGCTACTTTTAAATGGGGCGACATGAAAGGTTAGCTTTTCTCATCGGAAGTTGTCAGGTGACCCGAACACAACTTCTAGTAATAATGAAATTGTGCACCTGGCGTAAGGGCCTGGCGCCACTCCTTTGAAGGAAGTGCGGCTATGCCGAATTGTAGTAGGGTCTATCCCAACTTGCGGATTGTGTCCGGATATAGCAGGTTTAAGTCACTGCCGCCGTCCATCAAAACCTACGTGAATTGCAGTCCGTCTATTATGGGATCCAGTATCAGGGCAGTCTATCCTGCGTTCCAGATACTTCTGGACTAATCCAGATGGTCGAAAGTGATTGGTTTTAACATCCAATCTCGGTGTTCCGCTGGGGTGGACCGTGCGACACTTGTCTTAGCGAGTGCCGTGTTGGTTTTCCGTACTATCACATGAAGTGAGTTTACTGTTTTGACTTCTTGTGGGAAAGTCTTTTGACTTCCGGTGCTCTGCTGGTGGGGTTCGTCATCGTCCTCGCTTGGCGCATCGAGCCCCTTGTGTCCGGCGTTGAGTCTGCCGGACTGTTTAAAAACCCAACAATTTCGGTTGGTATGGTTTGCAGGCCTTCTGGAGGTACTGTGGATTTGACATATCCGATCTAAAATTTTGTTTAAATTTGATAGCTCGTCGCTGTTCTCCTTAAGAGGCAGTGTTTTATTGTTTGGCCGCGAGCTTTTGAATCCGACGTTGACCGCCGTGCCCTTTGGGCTTTTTTCCTTATTCCGGCATTGATCTTTCCTGCGCCGTGATTTTCCGTTTCCATCTCTGATCTCGGATGTACTCGGGTCGGTAGTGCTGCATCTTGCTAGCCAGTTGTCTTCTCCTGCGCAAAAGCGCGTCATGAGGCTTGTTAGCGCGGCCATTGTTCTTGGCTTCTCTTGGCCGAGGTGTCTGGCGAGCCATTCGTCTCGGACGTTGTGTTTAAAAGCTGCTAAGGCTTCCGCGTCCGGACAGTCGACTATTTGGTTCTTTTTGGTAAGGAACCTGTTCTAGAATTTGCGCGCTGACTCTCCGGGCTGTTGGGTTATATGACTCAGATCGTATGCATCCGGAGGGCGGACATAAGTCCCTTGAAAATTTGCTCTAAACGCGTCCTCAAGCTCTTCCCAACTTCCAACAGTGTTTTCTGGGAGGCTTTTGAGCCAATGCTGAGCTGGCCCTTTGAGCTTGAGGGGTAGGTATTTTATGGCGTGGAGATCATCTCCTCTAGCCATGTGTATGTGTAGTATGTAATCTTCTATCCAGACTCCTGGGTCTTTTGTGCCATCGTATGCCTCTATGTTTATGGGTTTGAACCCTGCTGGAAATTCATGATCCAGTACCTCATCGGTAAAACATAGCGGGTGTGCGGCGCCCCTGTATTTGGGTGTGCCGCTGTCTTCAAACACTTGTCGTGTTGTGTTACTTCCTGGGACCCTCCTTTTTGGCCCGTAGATGGACCTAGTTGGGCCGTCTGTTTTCCCAGGATCATAAGTCGGCTTGTGTGCGGTGCCGCTTGTCGCTTTTGGCCTGTCATCTGGCCGTCTATCCGGCCAGGCGGCCTCTTTATTTTTTGACTGTGAGGGCTCTATGTCTTCCTTGTCAAATTCTGGCAGCAGCTTGCACTTTGGGTAGCTCTTTGTTTGATGGCCATTGCCATATTTGTCTGCGGTCTTGAGTATTTTGCTCCACTTCATTCTGAGTATGTCTTCCGCTGTTTTGAGCTTCCGTTTTTCCTTCTTCAAACTTCTTGCAGTGGTGACGACTCTTTTGTGAAGGTTCTTATGCTCCAGTGGTGTGTCCGGACTGTTGATTGCTCCGTGAAGGGGTTGATTATCTGGTTCGTCCTGTTCGGATGGTTGCTTGGTTGTATGTTTGTCATCCGCTGGTTTGCCCTGCTCTATCGCTGGGTCGTTAGGAATGCTGCTTTGATCGAGGCGGGACTTAGGGCAGCGTCTACGTCGCTGTTTTGGTTGTTTATCGGCGGAATTATCCTCTGCCGCGTCCCGTTGTTCCTCGGTATCACTTGCCTTTGGGGTGTCCACCATATGTATGTCATGTGACGAGGTGGCCTTCCAGTGCCCTGTAGGCGCTGGTTCTCGATCGTCTCCGGCATCGTCGTCCATACCGTTGATGTCTTCGGAGTCGTAGTTTAGCACGTCGGTTAGATCGTCGACGGTGGCTACGAAGTGGGTGGTGGGTGGGCTCTGAATTTCTTCATTGTCCGCGTCCCGACCATCCTGGCCGTAGTTCGGCCAGGGCTCTCCGGATAATGAGAGATGCTTCAGCGAATTTAAGATATCACTGAAGGGTGAGTGCTGAAAGGTGTCCGCAGCGGTGAATTCCATGATCGGCGCCCAATCGGATTCGACTAGCAGGGGCGCAGGTGGTTCGGAGTCCGGCAGGGAGTCCGGCACCTCTGAGTCATGAGCTTTATGCGGGACAAGGTAAGTGTTCGGCTCCATCGCTGTAGAAGTTGCAGCTCCCGAGGCGGTGTCCAGCCATCCGTCCTCGATCTGAGCGATCGGCTTCGGACTATGGGTCGGAGCGGATTCATGTGTGGCCTGCAAGGTGCTGTCCGGCGGCAGAGTTAGGTCGTGCCCATCGTGACAGCGCGGCACACTCGGCTGTGGCTCAGGTCCATCGAAGATTAAGTCCCCGCGGATATCGGCCGTAAAGTTTAGGCTTCCAAACCTGACCTGACAGCCAGGGGCGTAGCTTTCGATCTGCTCCAGATGGCCAAGTGAGTTGGCCCGCAGTGCGAAACCCCGAATACGAAGATCTGCCCGGGGAGAAAAGTCTCACCCAGGACTGCGTCGTTGTCGATTGAAGAGGCCATCAAGCCTATCGGTGATGACACAGAGGAACTCTCAATGAAAGCACCAATGTCGGTGTCAAAACCGGCGGATCTCGGGTAGGGGGTCCCGAACTGTGCGTCTAGGCGGATGGTAACAGGAGACAAGGGACACGATGTTTTACCCAGGTTCGGGCCCTCTTGATGGAGGTAAAACCCTACGTCCTGCTTGATTGATATTGATATTGTGGATGTTTACAAGAGTGGATCTACCACGAGATCAAGGAGGCTAAACCCTAGAAGCTAGCCTATGGTATGATTGTAAGGGTTGTTGTTGTGTCCTACGGACTAGAGCCATCCGGTTTATATAGACACCGGAGAGGGCTAGGGTTACATAGAGTCGGTTATAATGGTAGGAGATCTACGTATCCGTATCACCAAGCTTGCCTTCCACGCCAAGGAAAGTTCCATCCGGACACGGGACGAAGTCTTCAATCTTGTATCTTCATAGTCTTGGAGTCCGGTCGATGATGATAGTCCGGCCGATGATAGTTCGGCTGATGATGGTAGTCCGGCTATCCGGACACCCCCTAATCCGGGACTCCCTCAGAAGGCCTAAGGCGCACACACCTGCCTAGCCCCCACACGTGAGGCATGCGAGGGAGAGTGGCGGGCAACTGCCACCTCTCTCCTATCCTTAAGCCAAAAGCAAATGAGTGGGACGATAAGAATTCAACTCGGCAAACCGAAACACGAAAGCACCAAATCCATTGAAAGATTATAAAAGACCGCAAGCAACTTTGGAAAGCAAATGAACAGCCGCGTCCGGCACCTAATCTAGTCTTCTCACCAGCGTGGAGCTAAGTGATGCCACTAAGACGTGGGAGGGAGCCCCCGCGAGGCCCCAGGGCGGCTCTCAGGAGACTCCAAGGTGTGTACAGCCCCACTCATTATCACGTGAGAGTGTCATGAGCGGAGAACTTCACATGCCAGAGTGTTTCTTCAAGGGTATAACTTCCGGAGGTGCTGGATGTTCCAGGCGTTATGGATGAGGACATACAGAGTCCTGGATTAAGGGGTCCTCGGACAGCTGGACTATATACTTTAGCCGGACTGTTGGACTATGAAGATACAAGATAGAAGACTTTGTCCCGTGTCCGGGTGGGACTCTCCTTTGCGTGGAAGGCAAGCTTGGCGATTCGGATATGTAGATTCCCTTCTCTGTAACCAACTCTGTGTAACCCTAGCCTCCTCCGGTGTCTATATAAACCGGAGGGTTTAGTTTGTAGGACAAGAAGAACAATCATAATCATAGGCTAGCTTCTAGGGTTAGCCTGTACGATCTCGTGGTAGATCAACTCTTGTAATACTCATATCATCAAGATCAATCAAGCAGGAAGTATGGTATTACCTCCATAGAGAGGGCCCGAACCTGGGTAAACATCGTGTCCCCCGCCTCCTGTTACCATTAGCCTTAGACGCACAGTTCGGGACCCCCTACCCGAGATCCGCCGGTTTTGACACCGACATTGGTGCTTTCATTGAGAGTTCCACTTTGTCATCATCATAAGGCTTGATGGTTCCTTCAATCATCTACAACAACTCGGTCCAGGGTAAGATCTTTCTCCCCAGACATATCTTCATATTCGGCGGCTTCGCACTGCGGGCCAACTCTCTTGGCCACCTGGAGCAGATCGACAGCTACGCCCTGGCCATCAGGTCAGGTTTGGAAGCTTGAACTACACCGCGGACATCCGTGGAGACTTGATCTTCGACGGATTCGAACCCATGACAGCCGCACCCTGTAGCCACGATGAACATGACTTAAATCTGTCATCGGACTATGGTCAGGAGATAGTGCCTGTAACTGTCCTGGCCCTAAATCCAGAATAGATCGCGCCATCCGAGGACGGGGGCTGGACCCCGCCATGGAAGGCGCATACTCTACGGCGCTTGAGCCGAACACAGATCTAGCCTCTAACGAGGTCTGTGCCATCGAACCCTTAGACTCATCTCCGGATACAGGTTCCGAACCGCATGTGTCCGCGCCCGTCGAATCTAATTGGGCGTCGACCTTGGAGTTTACCTCCGCGGACATCTTCCGACACTCGCCCTTGGGTGATGTGTTGAACTCTCTGAAATATCTCTCCTTGTCAGGAGATTCTTGGCCGAACTATGTCCGGCTTGAGTGGGAAGCGGACGACGAAGAACTTTGTTGCCCACCCACCACCCGCTTGATAGCCACTGTAGACGACTTGACCGACATGCTTGACTTCGACTCTGAAGACATCGACGGTATGGACGACGACGCAGGAGAAGAACAGGAACCACCGCCCATAGGGCGCTGGACAGCCACCTCGTCATATGACATTTACATGGTGGATACCCCCAAAGAAGACAATGCAGAGGACAAAAAGGATACAGGTGAGGATAAACCTCCTGAGAAGCAGCTGAAGCGCCGACGTCAGCGGCACCACTCTAAACCACGCCATGGTAAAAACATCGATACCGGCACAAGAGATAATAGCACTCTAGATGATGCCGATGCCGAAGACGATCCCGTCCAGCCAAGCTTTGAATAGGCCGAACGAGAGGACGGGCTAGCCAGCCCTGATGAACAGGCCTCAGACGAAGACTTGGAAGACAGCAATTACATGCCCCTTGAGGGAGTCCTGGATTAAAGGGTCCACGGACAGCCGAACTATATACTTTGGCCGAATTGCTGGACTATGAAGATACAAGATAGAAGACTTCGTCCCGCGTCCGGATGGGACTCTCCTTTGCGTGGAAGGCAAGCTTGGCGATTCGGATATGTAGATTTCCTTCTCTATAACCGACTCTGTGTAACCCTAGCGCCCTCCAATGTCTATATAAACTGGAGGGTTTAGTCCATAGGACAAGAACAATCATAATCATAGGCTAGCTTTTAGGGTTAGCCTCCTCGATCTCGTGGTAGATCAACTCTTGTAATACTCATATCATCAAGATCAATCAAGCAGGAGTATGGTATTACCTCCATAGAGAGGGCCCGAACCTGGGTAAACATCATGTCCCCCGCGTCCTGTTACCATTAGCCTTAGACGCACAGTTCGGGAGCCCCTACCCGAGATCCGCCGGTTTTGACACCGACATTGGTGCTTTCATTGAGAGTTCCACTGTGTCGTCACCATAAGGCTTGATGGCTTCTTCAATCATATACAACAAAGCGATCCAGGGTGAGGTCTTCCTCCCCGGACAGATCTTCGTGTTCGGCGGCTTCGCACTGCGGGCCAAATCGCTTGGCCATCTGGAGCAGATTGATAGCTACGCCCCTGGCCATCAGGTCAGATATAGAAGCCTGAACTACACTGCCGACATCCGTGGAGACTTGATCTTCGACGGATTCGAGCCCATGACAAGTGCGCCCTACAGCCGCAATGAGCATGACATAGCTCGGCCATCAGACGGTGATCAGGAGATCACACCTGCGGCTGCCCTGGCTCTAAATCCGAAGCAAATTGTGTCATCCGAGGACGGGTGGATGGACCCCGCCACGGAGGCCGCACACTCAGCGGTGATAGATTCGAACACCGATCTCACTTCCGGCCATGGGTTCCGAACCGCGCACAATCGCGCCCATCGTACTTAACTGGGCGCCGATCATGGAGTTTAGCTCCGCGGATATCTTTCAGCATTTGCCCTTGGGCGACATACTAAATTCATTAAAGTCTCTCTCCCTGACAGAGGACTCTCTGCCGAACTATGTCCGGCTTGAGTGGGAAGCGGATAACTAAGGAATTCGTGGCCCACCCACCACCCACTTGATAGCCACTGTCAACGACTTGACCGACATGCTAGACTTCGACTCCAAAGACATCGACGGTATGTATGATGATGCGGGAGAAGAAGAGGAACCACCGCCCACAGGGCGCTGGACAGCCACCTCGTCATATGACATTTACATGGTGGATACCCCCAAAGAAGATAATGGCAAGGACAAAAAGGATACAGGTGAGGCCAAACCTCCCGAAAAGCAGCCGAAGCACCAACGTCATCGGCGCCGCTCTAAACCACGCCGTAGCAAAAACAGAGATAACGACACCAGAGACAATAGCACTCCGGATGATGCCGAAGGCAAAAACAATCCCACCGGGCCAAGCCTCGAGTAGGCCGGACGGGAGAATAGGCAAGATAGCCCCAACGAACAGGCAATAGATGAAGATTCGGAGGATGACAATTACATGCCCCTCTCCGAAGACGAGGTGAGCCTCGGAGATGAAGAACTTACCGTGCCTGAGGATCCCGCCGAGCGGGAACGCCTCAAGCGATGGCTTATAGCCATTGCGAAAAGCCTGAAGAAGAAGCAGCAGCAGCTTCAAGCTGATCAAGATCTGCTAGCTGATAGATGGACTAAAGTCCTGGCAACCGAGGAATACGGACTTGAGCGCCCAACTAAAAGTTACCCTAGACGCAGGTTGCTACCTCAATTTGAGGACGAGGCGTTAGAGCCCATACTACCAGCGCATGATGCGGCTGACCGACCACCTCGTGGTCGGGACAAAGCGGCATATCAGCCCGCACCCTATCGCTAAACAAATAGAAACACAAAGGCTCCGGGATACGAACATGACATGCGGTACGAGTTGGAAGACAAAGCAGGACAGCCAAGATCGATCTACGGATCACGCGGGCGCGCCTCAACACGTGACGATGACCATCACGCCGGATACACTACATACAAATCCACTAGGGCCGAATACAGCAGACCAGCTACATCTGAACTGCGTCACGAGGTGGCCCGGCACAGAGGCGCCGCACACCGCCTATGCTTCACAGATGAAGTAATGGAACATGAATTCCCAGAAGGGTTTAAACCCGTGAACATTGAATCATATGATGGAACAACCGATCCCGCGGTCTAGATTGAAGACTTTCTTCTCCACATTCACATGGCCCGCGGTGATGATCTTCATGCCATCAAGCACCTCCCACTAAACCTCAAGGGAACAGCTCGACACTGGCTAAATAGTCTTCTAGAAAACTCCATTGGCAGTTGGGAGAAGCTGGAAGATGCATTTCTCGACAACTTTCATGGCACTTCCGTACGACCATCGGACGCTGCTGACTTAAGTCATATAAACCAACATCCCGGAGAGTCAGCCAGGAAATTCTTGACTCGGTTCTTAACTAAAAAGAACCAAATTGTCGACTATTTGGATGCCGAAGCCCTATCGGCCTTTAAGCACAACATCCGCAACGAGTGGCTAGCCCGATACCTCGGCCAAGAGAAGCCGAAATCCACAGCAGCCCTCACAACACTCATGACCCAATTTTACGTGGGCGAGGATAGCTGGTTAGCCCGTAGCAGCAGCATGTCAGGAAAGCCTGGTGCCTCAGATGCCAGAGACAGCAACGACAAACCACAATGCAACAGATTCAAGCGTCGAAATAATGGTGATAATGCCGAAGACACGGCCGTCAATGCCGGATTCAATGGCTCCAAGTCCGGTCAACAAAAGAAGCCATTTAAAAGAAACAATCCAGGTTTGTCCAGTTTGGACCGCATCCTCGATCGTCCATGTCAAATCCATGGCACTCCTGATAAACCAGCCAACCACACCAATAGAGAGTGTTGGGTGTTCAAACAGGCCGGCAAGTTAAATGCCGAAAATAAAAAGGGGCTACACAGCGATGACAACGAGGAGCCCCGGCCACCAAACACAGGGGGGGCAAATGAAATTTCCTCCCCAAGTTAAAACAGTGAATATGATATACGCCACCCATATCCCTAAGCGGGAACGGAAGCGCGCACTAAGGGACGTCTACGCGATGGAGCCAGTCGGCCCAAAATTCATTCCAAGGACTTCCTATCCGTTCACCTTCGATTGCAGAGACCATCCGACCAGTATTCATCATGGCGGTTCAGCCGCACTGGTCCTTGACCTCATTATCGATGGATTTCACCTCACTCGAGTCCTTATGGACGGGGGCAGCAGCCTGAACCTGCTTTACCAGGATACAATGCATAAAATGGGTATCGATCCCTCAAGGATCCAACCCACCAAAACCACCTTCAAAGGTGTCATACCAGGTGTAGAGGCCCATTGCTCAGGCTCAATCACACTAGAAGTGGCCTTCGGATCCCAGGATAACTTCCGAAACGAGGAGTTAATCTTTGACATCGTCGCCTTTCGCAGTGGTTATCACGCACTGCTTGGACGAACCGCATTCGCTTGATTCAACGCGGTGCCACACTATGCATATCTCAAGCTCAAGATGCCTGGACCCCGTGGTGTCATAACAATCAACGGGAATACGGAGCACTCCCTCCGCACTGAGGAGCACACCACGGCAAGCACAGAGCGGCCTTTTTAGGCAGAACCTCAATTCGGCAATAACGCCCCTGGACAATCTTAAATGAGTCTGAAATGCTCTGCAATAGAACCATCCGACTCGCCCAAAACTCACCTAGCAATACGGCCTCCATTCTAGTCCCAGTCACGCAGCACAATTTGTGCCGCGCGTACATAACTATGCACTTAAGATACCATGGGCATAGACGGAGGCATAGGTAGACGGTGGTCCACAATGCGGCTCAACCGCCCCAGGATCCGCACACCTTCAAATTTTTCTCTCTTTCAGTTTTTTCTCTTTGAGAGGCTCTTCTGGTAACCTGATCATCGGACCCATAGCGGGACGGATATACCAAGACATCAAGGAGCTTGGACATTCAAGGGAATCCCCAGGTGGTCTCTGCTAGCGATCGCTATACCTGTTTTACATACCCAATGCAGCTCGCTCTTGGTAAAGGCATGTCAAATAGCCCTACTTGCTTATTGATAACCCACAAGTATAGGGGATCGCAACAGCTTTCGAGGGTAGAGTATTCAACCCAAATTTATTGATTCGGCACAAGGGGAGCCAAAGAATATTCTTGAGTATTAGCAGTTGAGTGTCAATTCAACCACACCTGGATAACTTAGTATCTGCAGCAAAGTATTTAGTAGAAAAAGTGGTATGATAGTAATGGTAACAGTAGCAACAGTGAAGATAAATGATTTTGGGTTTTTGTAGTAGTTGCAACAGTAGCAACGGAAAAGTAAATAAGTGAAGAACAATATATGAAAAGCTCGTAGGCAATGGATCAGTGATGGATAATTATGCCGGATGCGATTCCTCATGCAATAGTTATAACATAGGGTGATATAGAACTAGCTCCAGTTCATCAATGTAATGTAGGCATGTATTCCGTAAATAGTCATACGTGCTTATGGAAAAGAACTTGCATGACATCTTTTGTCCTACCCTCCCGTGGCAGCGGGGTCCTAGCGGAAACTAAGGGATATTAAGGCCTTCTTTTAATAGAGAACCGTACCAAAGCATTAACACATGGTGAATACATGAACTCCTCAAACTACGGTCATCACTGAGAAGTATCCCGATTATTGTCACTTCGGGGTTGTCGGATCATAACACATAATAGGTGACTATAGACTTGCAAGATAGGATCAAGAACACACATATATTCATGAAAACATAATAGGTTCAGATCTGAAATCATGGCACTCGGGCCCTAGTGACAAGCATTAAGCATAGCAAACTCATAGCAAAATCAATCTCAGAACATAGTGGATACTAGGGATCAAACCCTAACAAAACTAACTTGATTACATGGTAAATCTCATCCAACCCATCACCGTCCAGCAAGCCTGCGATGAAATTACTCACGCACGGCGGTGAAACTTATGAAATTGGTGATGGAGGATGGTTGATGATGACGACGGCGATGAATCCCCCTCTCCGGGGCCCCGAACGGACTCCAGATCAGCCCTCCCGAGAGAGATTAGGGCTTGGCGGCGGCTCCGTGTCGTAAAACGCGATGAAACTTTCTCTCTGATTTTTTTCTCTGCGAGACGGAAGATATAGAGTTGGAGTTGAGGTCGGTGGAGGTCCAGGGGGCCCACGAGATAGGGGGGCACGCCCTACAGGGGGGCCTGTCTCGTGGATAGGCCCTGGGCCCCCTAGTGTATTTCTTTCGCCCAAAAATTATTATTAATTCCAAAAAGTGCCTCCGTGGATTTGCAGGTCATTCCGAGAACTTTTCTTTTCTACACATAGAACAACATCATGGCAGTTCTGCTGAAAACAGCGTCAATCCGGGTTAGTTTCATTCAAATCATGCAATTTAGAGTCCAAAACAAGGGCAAAAGTGTTTGGAAAAGTAGATACATTGGAGACGTATCAACTCCCCCAAGCTTAAACATTTGCTTGTCCTCAAGCAATTCAGTTGATAAACTGAAAGTGATAAAGAAAAACTTTTACAAACTCTGTTTGCTCTTGTTATTGTAACATGAAAAGCCAGCATTCAAGTTTCAGCAAATATTATGAACTAACCATACTCACAATAACACATCGGTCTCACAATTACTCACATCAGTAGCATAATCAGCTAGCGAGCCATAATAATAAAACTCGGATGACAACACTTTCTCAAAATAATCATAACATGATATAACAAAATGGTATCTCGCTAGCCCTTTCTGAGACCGCAAAACATAAATGCAGAGCACCTTTAAAGATCAAGGACTGACTAAACATTGTAATTCATGGTAAAAGAGATCCAGTCAAGTAATACACAATATAAATCAATAATAATTAACGCAAATGATAGTGTGCTCTCCAACGGGTGCTTTTTAATAAGAAGGTGATGACTCAACATAAAAGTAAATAGATAGGTCCTTCGCAGAGGGGAGTAGGGATTTGTAGAGGTGCCAGAGCTCGATTTTAAAATAGAGATTGAATAACATTTTGAGCGGCATACTTTCGCTGTCAAGGCAACACCTATGAGATGGCTGTATCTTCCATACTACATGCATTATAGGCAGTTCCCAAACAGAATGGTAAAGGTTTATACTCCCCCAACCACCAACAGGCATCAATCCATGGCTTGCTCGAAACAACGAGTGCCTCCAACATACAACAGCCCTGGGGGAGTTTTGTCTAATTATTTTGATTTTCTTTGATCTTTTTGGATCATGGGACTGGGCATCCCGGTTACCGGCCCTTTCTCGTGAATGAGGAGCGGAGTCCACTCCTCTGAGAATAACCCACCTAGCATGGAAGATATAGGCAGCCCTAGTTGTTACATGAGCTGCTCGAGCATACAAAACATAATTTCATTTGAAGGTTTGGAGTTTGGCACGTACAAATTTACTTGGAACGGCAGGTAGATACCGCATATAGGTAGGTATAGTGGACTCATATGGAACAACTTTGGAGTTTAAGGAGTTTGGATGCACAAGCAGTATTCCCGCTTAGTACAGGTGAAGGCTAGCAAAAGACTGGGAAGCGAGCAACTGAGAGAGCGACAACAGACGTAAGCATGCATTAAAATTAATTCACACTAAGTATAAGCATGAGTAGGATATAATCCACCATGAACATAAATATCGTGAAGGCTATGTTGATTTGATTCAACTACATGCGTGAACATGTGCCAAGTCGAGTCACTCGATTCATTCAAAGGAGGATACCATCCCATCATACCACATCATAATCATCCTAATAGCATGTTGGCATGCAAGGTAAACCATTATAACTCATAGCTAATCAAGCATGGCACAAGTAACTATAATCTCTAAATGTCATTGCAAATATGTTTACTTCATAATAGCTGACTCAGGAACGATGAACTCATCATATTTACAAAAACAAGAGAGGTCGAGTTCATACCAGCTTTTCTCATCCCAATAAGTCCATCATATATCGTCATTATTTCCTTTCACTCGGACGACCGAACGATGTGTATAATAATAAGAGTGTATGTGCATTGGACTAAGCTGGAATCTGCAAGCATACAACTCAAGAGAGAAGACAAGTAATATGGTCTCTAAATTAAATAAACAATCATGCATATAAGAGCCACTAAGCATTTTCAATATGGTCTTCTGGACCCCCAAAGGAGATAAAAGAAAATAAAACTATTTACACGGGAAAGCTCCCAACAAGTAAGAAGAAGAACTAGAAATATTTTTGGGTTTTCAATTTAATTTCTACTACAAGCAAGGAAATTAAACTAACTAATATTTTTGGTTTTTCTCAAGGTTTATCAAACACACAAGAAGAAAACTAGAAAAAGGAATTTAAACTAGCATGGATAATACAATGAAAGAGTATGAGCACCGATGACTAGTGTGTGAACATGAAAGTAAAGTCGGTGAGAAAGACGTACTCCCCCAAGCTTAGGCTTTTGGCCTAAGTTGGTTTAATACCAAGGATAGCCTGGCTGATATCCATAAGTGAAACCGGGGTTGTGCTGAGATGCAGCGGCAACCGCCTCCTGAGCTACAGCGTGTTGGCGAGCTACCTCCACTCCCCTCTCGTATTCAGCTGCTTCCTCCCTGGTGACAACATATCTTCCTTTTGCCTGATAATCAAAAAGGTAGGGAGCGGGAAGAGTAACAGGGACGGTGTTGCGTCTGTCATAGATTAGTCGATAATGGAGGAATTGTTCATTCCTCTCAAGAAAATGATGACTAAACATAGCTTCTTTATCCAAATAAACAGGAGGTATTATCATATATCCTTCTGGTGGGGCTATATCAAGAAAATTAGCCACACGGGTTGCATAAATTCCTCCAAAGAAATTTCCCTTTCTACTATTATTCTGCAACCTACGTGCAACTATTGCCCCCAAGTTATAACCTTTATAACCTGACACGGCACTCTTGAGGACACAAAGATCGGGGGCACACATGTGACATACCTCGTCCTTACCGTTAATGCATCTACCAATAAAGAGGGCAAAGTAACGTATAGCAGGAAAATGAATGCTCCCTATGGTAGCTTGTGCTACGTCCCTAGATTCTCCCACAGTAATATTAGCAAGGAAATCTCTAAATTCAGATTTGGGAGGATCATTAATATTACCCCACTGCGGGAGTTTGCAAGCAGTTGTAAAATCCTCCAAGTTCATGGTATAAGATGTATCATAAATATCAAATAATACACTAGGAGAATTATGCGTACAGTTATATTTAAACCTCCGCACAAAGGAATCAGTCAATCGATAGTACTGAGGACACTTATCTTGTAAGAAGTCCTCCAGCTCAGCATTATGCACGTACGTGTCAAATTCCTACTTGAAGCCTGCTTCGACCATAAAATCATCGGATGGCCACTCACAAGCCCGTACATATGCATCCCTCGGCAATTCAACCTCTTGCTCACGTATAGCAATCCTTGGCCCTTTCTTTGCCGAGGAACCACCTTGGTACATTCTCCTAAGCATATTTCTTTTTCTGAAAATTTCTGAAATTTTAGTAACTTTAAAATAAAAGTGCATAAAACTAAACAAGATTGATAGCAACTACTCCTACAAGTGCCTAGAGCCCAAATCATGCCTTAGAATTACTTGGAACCTCAAAATTTTAACATGCAAGCTCAAGAACATGGTCACCTAAGCAGCAAAAATTTGCAATGAAATAAGCACTAGAGCAAAAACTAATTGCACCAATGGAGGAGTCACATACCAAGCAAGAATCTCCCAAAGCAGTTTTGTGAATGGAGCTTTAAGCAAAGAGATCGAAAATCGCAGCAAACGAGCTAGAACTCGTGCTTGAGCTGGATGGGGAATTTTTTTGGGTAGAAGATGAAGTGTGTGGGTGCTGGCATAAGTGGAGGGGAGCCACCAGGGGCCCACGAGACAGGGGGCGCGCCCTACAGGGGGGGCACCCTCCTCTCTCGTGGCATGGTGCTTGCCCCTCCTGCAGTGTTTTCAGTGCCTAAAATCCTCAAATATTCCAGAAAAAAACATACTAAATTTGTAGGTCATTTGGAGCACTTTTATTTTCAGACTATTTTTTAATGCACAGATAATTCAGAAAACAGATGGATAATACTAATTTTGCTTTATTTATTCTAAATAACAGAAAGTAAAAAAGGGTACAGAAGGTTGTGCTTTCTAGTTTCATCCATCTCATGGTCATCAAAATGAACCCACTAACAAGGTTGATCAAGTCTTGTTAACAAACTCATTCCGAATAACACGAAATCGGAGAAATTTCGAATAACACTAAGTTACCTCAACGAGGATATGAAAATCCCCAAAAATAAGAATATCATACTTTTTCTTGACAGTAGGTAGGGGAAATTCAAAACATCCAAAAATAATAGTTGGAACTTTTTCAATAGAATTGATGCTATGAACTTGAGATTGTTTCCTCGGAAAGTGTACCGTATGCTCATTGCCATTAACATGAAAAGTGACATTGCCTTTGTTGCAATCAATAACAGCCCCTGCAGTATTAAGAAAAGGTCTACCAAGGATAATAGACATACTATCGTCCTTAGGAATATCAAGAATAACAAAGTCCGTTAAGACAGTGACATTTGCAACCACAACAGGCACATCCTCACAAATACCGACAGGTATAGCAGTTGATTTATCAGCCATTTGTAAAGATATTTCAGTAGGTGTCAACTTATTCAATTCAAGTCTACGATATAAAGAGAGAGGCATGACACTAACTCCAGCTCCAAGATCACATAAATCAGTTCTAACTAATTTCTTTTAATGGAGCATGGTATAGTTGGCACACCCGGATCTCCAAGTTTCTTTGGTATTCCACCCTTAAAAGTGTAATTAGCAAGCATGGTGGAAATTTCAGCTTCCGGTATCTTTCTTTTATTTGTGATGATATCCTTCATATACTTAGCATAAGGATTTACTTTAAGCATATCAGTTAAGCGCATACGTAAGAAAATAGGTCTAATCATTTCAGCAAAGCGCTCAAAATCCTCATCATCCTTTGACTTGGATGGTTTAGGAGGAAAGGGCATGGGTTTCTGAACCCATGGTTCTCTTTCTTTACCGTGCTTCCTAGCAACAAAATCTCTCTTATCATAACGTTGATTCTTTGATTGTGGGTTATCAAGATCAACAGCAGGTTCAATCTCTACATCATTGTTATTAATAGGTTGAGCATCTACATGAACATTAGCATTATCATCAAGTTCATGTTCATCTTCGGATTGTGTTTCAGCATCAGAGATAGAAGTATTATTAGGATTCTCAGGTGTTTCTTCATTAGGTTCACTAGAAGTTTGCAAAGTCCTATCATTCTTCTTTTTCTTCTTAGAAGAAGAACTAGGAACATCTAGATTATTATTCTGAGAATCTTGTTCAATTCTTTTAGGGTGGCCTTCAGGATACAAAGGTTCCTGAGTCATTCTACCAGTTCTAGTAGCCACTCTAACGGCAAAGTCGTTTTTATTATTCAACTCATCAAGCAAATCATTTTGAGCTTTGACTACTTGCTCAACTTGAGTAGCAACCATAGAAGCATATTTGCTAACGCGGTGAAGTTCATCTTTAACTCTAGCTAGATTATCACCTACGCGTCCTATCTCAAAAGCATTATTCTTTAACTCTCTACCAACATAAGCATTAAAACTTTCTTGTCTAGCCATAAAGTCATCAAATTCATCCAAGCATGGGCTATGAAATTTAGTAGAGGGTATTTCAACTTTATCATATCTATAGAGAGAATTTACCTTTACTACCTGTGTCGGGTTATCAAGACAATGTGGTTCTTCAGGCGGTAAATTAAGACCATGTATTTCTTCAATAGGTGGTAAATTCTTAACATCTTTAGCTTTAATACCTTTTTCTTTCATTGATTTCTTTTCCTCTTGCATATCTTCGGGACTGAGAAATAAAACAACTCTCTTCTTCGGAGTGGGTTTAGGAATAGGCTCAGGAGTTGGCTCAATTGGTTCAGGAATTACTTCAGGAACTGGCTCAGGAAGAGTCCAATTATTTTCATTAGTTAACATATTATTCAATAATATTTAAGCTTCGTCGACTGTTCTTTCCCTGAAAACACAACCAGCACAACTATCCAAGTGGTCCTTGGAAGCATCGGTTAGTCCATTATAAAAGATATCAAGTATTTCATTTTTCTTAAGACGATGATCAGGCAAAGCATTAAGTAACCGGAGAAGCCTCCCCCAAGCTTGTGGGAGACTCTCTTCTTTGATTTGCACAAAATTATATATTTCCCACAAGGCAGCTTGTTTCTTATGAGCAGGGAAATATTTAGAAAAGAAGTAATAAATCATATCCTGGGGACTACGCACACAACTAGGAGCAAGAGAATTATACCAAGTCTTAGCATCACCCTTTAATGAGAATGGAAATATCTTAAGGATGTATAAATAGCGAGACTTCCATCATGAGTAAACAGGGTGGCTATATCATTCAACTTGGTAAGATGTGCCACAACAGTTTCAGATTCAAGGCCATAAAAAGGATCAGATTCAACTAAAGTAATAATATCAGGATCAACAGAGAATTCATAATCCTTATCAGTAACACAGATAGGTGAAGTAGCAAAAGTAGGATCGGGTTTCATTCTAGCATTAAGAGACTGCTGCTTCCATTTAGCTAATAATTTCTTAAGATCATTTCTATCATTGTAAGCAAGAATTTCCATAGTAGTTGCTTCATTCATAACATAACCCTTAGGAACAATAGGTAACACATAATCATTGGGGGAACGTTCATCATCACTATCATCAATAATAGGTTCTTCAATATTTTCATTCCACCTAATTCTAGCGAGTTGTTCATCTAGAAATTCACCTAATGGCAAGGTAGTATCACGCACAGAAGTAGTTTCATCATGCATAGCAGAAGTGGCATCATCAATAACATGCGACATATCAGAATTCATAGCAGTAGAAGGTTTAGGTGTCGCAAGCCTACTAATAACGGAAGGAGAATCTAGTGCAGAGCTAGATGGCAGTTCCTTACCTCCCCTCATAGTTGAGGGCAAAATCTTGGTCTTAGCGTCTTTCAAGTTCTTCATAGTGATCAACAGATTTAAATCCCAAGTGACTCATAGAATAGAGCTATGCTCCCCGGCAACGGCGCCAGAAATTAGTCTTGATAACCCACAAGTATAGGGGATCGCAAAAACTTTCGAGGGTAGAGTATTCAACCCAAATTTATTGATTCGACACAAGGGGAGCCAAAGAATATTCTTGAGTATTAGCAGTTGAGTTGTCAATTCAACCACACCTGGATAACTTAGTATCTGCAGCAAAGTATTTAGTAGCAAAAGTGGTATGATAGTAATGGTAACAGTAGCAACAGTAAAGATAAATGTTTTTGGGTTTTCGTAGTAGTTGTAACAGTAGCAACGAAAAGTAAATAAGCGAAGAACAATATATGAAAAGCTCGTAGGCAATGGATCAGTGATGGATAATTATGCCGGATGCGATTCCTCATGCAATATTTATAACATAGGGTGATATAGAACTAGCTCCAGTTCATCAATGTAATGTAGGCATGTATTCCGTAAATAGACATACGTGCTTATGGAAAAGAACTTGCATGACATTTTTTGTCCTACCCTCCCGTGGCAGCGGGGTCCTAGCGGAAACTAAGGGATATTAAGGCCTCCTTTTAATAGAGAACCGGACCAAAGCATTAACACATGGTGAATACATGAACTCCTCAAACTACGGTCATCACCGAGAAGTATCCCGATTATTGTCACTTCGGGGTTGTCGGATCATAACACATAATAGGTGACTATATTCATGAAAACATAATAGGTTCAGATATGAAATCATGGCACTCGGGCCCTAGTGACAAGCATTAAGCATAGTAAAGTCATAGCAACATCAATCTCAGAACATAGTGGATACCAGGGATCAAACCCTAACAAAACTAACTTGATTACATGGTAAATCTCATCCAACTCATCACCGTCCAGCAAGCCTACGATGAAATTACTCACGCATGGCGGTGAACATCATGAAATTGGTGATGGAGGATGGTTGATGATGACGACAGTGACGAATCCCCCTCTCCGGAGCCCCGAACGGACTCCAGATCAGCCCTCCCGAGAGAGATTAGGGCTTGGCGGCGGCTCCGTGTTGTAAAACGCGTTGAAACTTTCTCTCTGATTTTTTTCTCTGTGAGGCGGAAGATATAGAGTTGGAGTTAAGGTCGGTGGAGGTCCAGGGGGCCCACGAGATAGGGGGCGCACCCTACAGGGGGGCGCGCCCCCTGTCTCGTGGACAGGCCCTGGGCCCCCTAGTGTATTTCTTTCGCCCAGAAATTATTATTAATTCCAAAAAGTGCCTCCGTGGATTTGCAAGTCATTCCGAGAACTTTTCTTTTCTACACATAAAACAACATCATGGCAGTTCTGCTGAAAACAGCGTCAGTCTGGGTTAGTTTCATTCAAATCATGCAAGTTAGAGTCCAAAACAAGGGCAAAAGTGTTTGGAAAAGTAGATACGTTGGAGACATATCACTTATCGCACCACTTGTATACATACGCCTTGACGTATCATTCAAATAACAATGGAAAACAATTTACAGCGTCAGCTTATTATTTCATTCATTTTCCTTGATTGTGTATTTATTACAAAATTGCACCCGTACATTCTGGTACGTTTAGTTCGCCAGGGGCTTCAGTGTACCCATAACACAGCAAGAAAGTCCGAACACTTTATAGTATAGCTCGGCACCCCGAACTTATAGCATTATATGCATTGGCTCCGAATCATGTCTTTGGTCAAATCTTGGGTTTGCCCAGCTCCCATGTTTTGCCACCTTACGTTCCGCTATATCGGCTAAGGCGGCACAGGGAGAACTACTGCGATTGTGTCCCGGTTCTTCCGGACGAGCACCTCAGTAGAGAAAGCCGGAAACTGATTGTCGTGATGTAGCGAGAGCTGGTCGCTGTTCGAGAGGTCTCAAAATCCTTAAAGATTTTTTCCGCTTCAAGCGAGGAATCGGTTATTGCCCGATTTAGGCGTGTATAGCGCCCCAAGTTCGGCCTTCGAATACTAGGGGCTTCGCCAAAATTTAAAGTTACAGAGCTCCTATGGCTAAGTGAGAGTGATAAAGCCATATAGTCTGATTGCCTTGTTCGTCGCGCTAAACACCTCCTTAAAGGACCAAAGACTTGGATAAAGAATGTTTAGATTCATCCCGAACACCCCTATACTAGTTACATGGGGGCAGAAGCCGACGACTGGCCAACTCCCAATATTTAATAAACGGCCGCATGGGAGAGACTATTTGAAATAAACATGCAATATATATTGCGTAGCGAACTTGTTTTATATTACAGGATAGGATAAAATTAATGTATTCATTCAAAGATTACATCCTTTGCACAACGCTCCACCACAAGGCGGGATCCCTCTAGGACTCCATCATAATACATCTCGGGACGACGGTGCTCCTTGCCCTCTGGCGGTCCCTCGGTCATCAGCGCCTTGGCATTCATCTTCGCCCAATGCATCTTCGCATGGGCAAACTCCATCCGCGCACCCTCAATGCACACTGACCTCTTTACGATGTCAAGTCGCGGGCAAGCACTTACAAGCCGCTTAACGAGTCTGAAGCAACTGCTAGGCAGGGGCTCGGTCGGCCACAGTCGGACTATAAGGTCCTTCATGGACAGTTCAGCCGCCTTGTGCAGTTTGACTAACTGATTCAGCTGGTCGCTCAAGGGTTGCGGATGCTCTGGCCCAAGGTACTGGGACCAGAACAACTTCTCCGTCGAGCTCCCTTCTTCGGCTCGGTAGAACTCCACAACATCTGATATGTTGTGCGGCAAATCCGCAAACGCTCCTGGAGAACTCCGGATTCAGGTAAGTAAAAAGAATGTTTCCTTCACATGCTTGCTTTACATAACAAATGCCTTACCCGCCGGAATCTTTTGGGCTTCCTGGATTTCCTAGAGGGCTCTCTGGGCTTCGGCTCTGGCATCTTGTGCGCTCTGGAGGGCCTTGGCAAGCTCGGACTCTTTAGTCTTCAAGTCACGTTCCAGGGATTCGCACTTGTTGACGGCATCCTGGAGCTCTTGCTGCACCTCGCCGACCCGGGCCTCATGCTTCTTGCATGCGGCACGTTCCTTAGCCGCTTTGTCTTCGGCCTCGTCTAACGCCTTCTTCATGGTCGCCACCTCGGTCGTGGCCCCTAGAATAGTTCATAACGCTTTCATCAGTGCGAACCAACTATCACTAATAAGTATATAGGCAGAGTACTATATACCTTGGCTCTCTTCCAGCTGCCTCTTGACAAGGCCGAGTTCTTCCTCGATCCGCTCCAGGCTCTGCTTTAGTCCAGAGACCTCCGCAGTATGAGCGGCAGCGGCTAGCAGCATCGCCTGCTTATTCACATACGACATCTCTTGTTAGACTCCTTCGATTATTATTTGATCCTCTGTTCAGCTTTTCTTTCCGAACACCTAACAGTGCATCAGGGGCTACTGTCTATACTGTGATATTTTTCCACAATTTTATTGCTTACCTCAAAGCCTGCTAGAAGGCTAGCGCAGGTTTCTGTCAGTCCGCTTTTGACGGGCTGAACCTTCTTTGTCACCATACTCATCAGAGTACGGTGTTCTTCATCAATGGCAGCACCGCAAAGCGCTTCCAGCAACCTGTCAAGTGCCTCCGGATGGATGGAGGTCATCGGTACAGACGGTTCTCTCCCCTTGCTAGGGGCGGCCCTCTTTCCTGAGTCCGGAACCTTTTGGGTTTTTGGAGCTAAATTCGGCTTGGGGCCAAACTGGCTGCGGCCCCCAAACTCGGTGTCCGTGGGGACCTTGCCCCCCAAATGTTCGGTCACTGGGGTCTCACCCTCCGGCCTCTCCAGAATGGTCTCCCCTTTGCCCAGCATCCTTCGAGACAACACCTCGGTATTGTCCGCACCCTTGGGGGAGGAAGCTGTCGGGAGAGACTCGCTACTCATCGCTGTCGAGTACAACAATCCCTCCGAAGAGGAGGATATCTCGATGTTGGACTTGGCCGGACTGCAGGAACATGGATGGTATGGTAAGACGCGATAAAACAAATAGATCTGGCATACTAGTATGTCCGGATACTTATGATTTGGCCAGGGGATTGACCCTGGGGTCCCACTCCTCGCTGTTGTTGGTAGCCGCGACGGAGTTGTCCAGAAGGGAAGTCTATCCCTTCTTGGACGTGTCGGCCTCCCCCTGTGTGGAGACCTTCCTCTTCCTCCCCCCAGTAGGTGGGGGACGGATTTCCTCCTCCTCCTCGTCGTCTTCGATGGAAGAGCTCGTCTCGGTGTCCTCGGACCTCATGTCCGAGGCACGCTTGCGTTGGAGACCATCTCTGGTCTCCGTAACCGCCATCTTGGCCTTCTTCTCCGGCACCTCATAGGGTGCCGGAAATAACATCCTCGTCAGGAGAGGTGACTCTGTATCTTCAGGTTGCAGGGCCAGATAGTCGATCCTCTCCGCCACCGCTACCCAATCCTGAAAAATTGGTATGGAGGCTTAGGTTCCTCCCACAGGCATGTTAGTAAAAGGGCATGCCTTGCGAATATGATAACTCACCAGATTAGCTAAGCGTTTTGCACTGAGCCCGCAATCTTCGGTCGTGAGCGGTGGTGTCTCGCTGGCCTTGAACAACACCTTCCAGATGTCTTCATGCGTCGAGTCAAAGAGGTCTTTCACCATCTGTTGTTCGGCCGGGTCAAACTCCCACAAATTGTAAATCCGTCTCAGGCACGGAAGGATCCGGCGGAAGAGCATGACTTGGATCACATTGACGAGCTTGACTTTCTTGCTCACCGTGTTTCGGACACATGTCAGGAATCCAGTTAGTTCTTCCGCTAAGCCCCAATATAGGCCCTTCTCCTTCCAGGAGGTGAGCCACATGTGGACGCCAGATCGGAATTCGGGGGTCGCTGCCCCGTTAGTGTCGCGTGGCTTGGTGATGTAGAACCGACCCAATTGCCACCTCTTTACGGTCTCCACAAAAGAGCCTTCGAGCTAGGTGACCTTGGGCATATTACCCACCATGGATCCTCCGCACTCCGCTTGTTGGCCGCTCACCACTTTTGGCTTCACGTTGAAAGTGTTCAGCCATAGGCCGAAGTGACGTGGGATGCAGAGAAAGGCCTTGCACACGACAATAAATGCCGAGATCTTGAGGATAGAGTTGGGGGCCAAATCATGGAAATCTAGCCCGTAATAGAACATTAGTCCACGGACGAACGGGTGTAGGGGTAATCCCAGCCCGCGGACAAAGTGGGAGAGGAATACCACCCTTTCCTGGGGCTCCGGGGTAGGGACGACCTGCCCCTTGGCCGGAAGCCGATGCGCGATGTTCTTGGACAAATATCTAGCCCCCCGGAGTTTCTTGATGTGTTCCTTCTTGATGGAGGAGGCCATCCACTTGCCTCCCACACCGGACATGTCCGGAGTGTTTTTGCGGAGAAGGCAAAAGCTTGGGTGTTGGAGCTCGAGAACGGATGAGCAGAGGAAGAAGAAGGCGTGGTGTGAGAGGGGAATCCTTATCCCTTTATAAAGGCAGATCATGCGCCTCCCCACATGCCCTAAAGATCACTTATTCCCCAAGCGCCGTGCTAATAGCTCGGTTGGGTTACCCACACCCGTATTAATGAGTATCCCGTGATAAGGGGACATGATCTCTGCTTCGACAAGACGTGCCAATGAAGCCGCCTCGTAAAAAGTGTTGTGGCAGACTAATAAAACGGTTCGAATAATAACCAGGCCGTGGTGTGACATCACGGTGTGAATAAACTGTTAGCAGATTAGATTCGTGAAATATTATACTCTCTACGGTGGTATGTGGAATTTGTTTCTGCAGAGCCGGACACGATTCTTGTGTTCAAGATCTACTTTGCAGTATTCGGAGAAGGAACCCGCCCTTTCAATGCCGAAGACAATCTGCGTGCCAGACTCAATCGTCATTGAAGCCTAGTTCAGGGGCTACTGAGGGAATCCTGGATTAAGGGGTCCTCGGACAGCCGGACTATATACTTTGGCCGGACTGTTGGACTATGAAGATACAAGATAGAAGATTTCGTCCCGTGTCCGGATAGGACTCTCCTTTGCGTGGAAGGCAAGCTTGGCGATTCGGATATGTAGATTTCCTTCTCTGTAACCGAATTTGTGTAACCCTAGCCCCCTCCGGTGTCTATATAAACCGGAGGGTTTAGTCCATAGGACAATAACAATCATAATCATAGGCTAACTTTTAGGGTTAGCCTCCTCGATCTCATGGTAGATCAACTCTTGTAATACTCATATCATCAAGATCAATCAAGCGGGAAGTAGGGTATTACCTCCATAGAGAGGTCCCAAACCTGGGTAAACATCGTGTCCCCCGCCTCCTATTACCATTAGCGTTAGACGCACATTTCGGGACCCCCTACCCGAGATCCGCCGGTTTTGACACCGACACCCCTCTCCAAGGAGGAAGTGAGCCTCGGCGACGAAGAATTTAACATGCCCGAGGATCCAGTCGAGCAGGAGCGCTTCTAGCGCCGGCTTATAGC
This sequence comes from Triticum dicoccoides, assembly GCF_002162155.2. NCBI lineage: Eukaryota > Viridiplantae > Streptophyta > Magnoliopsida > Poales > Poaceae > Triticum > Triticum dicoccoides. The sequence continues at coordinate 141,270,600 of NC_041381.1, forward strand.
CACGGCAAAGAGCCTGGAGAAAAAACAGCAGCAGCTTCAAGCTGATCAAGATCTGCACTGATAGATGGACTGAGGTTCTGGCAGCCGAGGAATACGGACTCGAGCGCCCAACCAAAAGCTACCCGAGGCACAAGTTGTTACCTCAATTCAAGGACGAGGCACTAGAGCCCACACTACCAGTGCACGATGCGGCTGACCGACCATCGCGTGGTTGAGATAAAGCGGCATAGCAGTCCAAACACCAGCTCGCACCCCGTCGCCGAACAAATAGAAACACAAAAGCTCGGGGACATACACATGACCTACGGTACGACTTGAAAAAGAGAGCAGGACAGCCCAGATTGATCTACGGATCGCAGGGGCGCGCCCCAGCGTGAGACGAAGGCCGCCACCGGATACAATAAATACCAACCTGTCCGGGCCGAATACCGCACACCAGCTCCATCCGAACTGTGTCGCGACGTAGCCCAAGATAGAGGGGCCGCGCACCCCCTATGCTTCACGGATGAAGTAATGGGACATGAGTTCCCAGTAGGGTTTAAACCCATAAACATCGAATCGTATGATGGGACAACAGATCTTGCGGTCTGGATCGAAGAATTCCTTCTCCACATTCATATGGCTCGCGGTGATGATCTCCATGCCATCACGTACCTCCTGCTAAAACTCAAGGGACAAGCTCGGCACAGGTTGAACAGCCTGCCCGAAAACTTTCAGGGTACTTATGTACGACCTCCGGACACTAATGACTTAAGTCATATAACACAATAGCGTGAAGAGTCAGTCAGGAAATTCTGGACTCGGTTCTTAACTAAAAGGAACCAAATTGTCGACTGTCCAGATGCCGAAGCCCTAGCAGCCTTTAAGCAAAATATTCGGGGCGAATGGCTCGCCCGACAGCTCAGACAAGAGAAGCCGAGATCCATGGTAGCCCTTACGACACTTATGACCCGCATCTGTGTGGGCAAGGACAGCTGGCTAGCTCGTAGCAATAGCACCTCAAGTAAACCTGGAACTTCTAAATCTAGAGATGACAACGACAAGCCCCGACGCAGCAAACACAAACATCGAAACAACGGCGATAGCACTGAAGACGCAGATGTCAATGCTGGATTCAGCGGCTCTAAGACCGGTCAAAGGAAGAAACCGTTCAAAAGAAACAATCCGGGCACGTCCAGTCTAGACCGCATACTCGACCGTCCATGTCAAATTCACGGCACCCCAAGTACACCAGCTAATCATACTAATAGAGAATGCTGGGTCTTCAAATAGGCCGGCAAGTCAAATGCCGAAAGCAAGGAGAAGGGGTCGCAAAGCGATGATGAGGAGGAGGAGCCCCGGCCACCGAAGACAGGAGGGCAAAAGAAGTTTTCTTCACAAATTAAAACGGTGAATATGATATACGCCACCCACATTCCATAGCGGGAGCAGAGGCGCGCACTCAGGGGCGTCTACGCGATGGAGCCAGTCGCCCCAAAGTACAACCCATGGTCATCCGGCTCGATCACCTTTGATCGCAAGGATCATCCGACCAGTATCTGTCACGGCGGCTCAGCCACACTAGTCCCTGACCCAATAATCGACGGATTCCACCTCATGCGAGTCCTTATGGACGGAGGCAGCAGCCTCAACCTGCTTCATCAGGATACTGTGCGCAAGATGGGTATAGATCCTTCAAGGATCAAACCCACTAAAACCACCTTTAAAGGCGTCATACCAGGTGTTGAGGCCTGCTGTACAGGCTCAATCACTCTGGAAGTGGTCTTCGGATCCCCGGATAATTTTTGTAACAAAGAGTTATTCTTTGATATCGTCCCTTTTTGCAGCGGCTATCACGCACTGCTCGGACGAACCGCATTTGCTCGATTCAGTGCGGTGCCACATTACGCTTATCTTAAGCTTAAGATGTCCTGTTCACATGGCGTCATAACAGTCAATGGAAACACTAATGGCTCCCTCCGTACCGAAGAGCACACCGCCGCCCTAGCAGCAGAAGCACAGAACGGCCTCTTTCAATCGAACATTCGTTCGACGGCCAAACTCCCGGACACTGTCAAAAGTATCCGAACTACCTCGCGGCAGTATAGCCCAGCTCGTCAAGAGCTGAACTAACCACTTTGGCGATAGAAGGAGGCACAGCTAGGTTATGTCCCACGATACGGCTCACCCACACGGGGACACACAAACATTTTTTGCATTTTCTTTCAGGTTCACTTTTGTCTAGGCCATCACTAGCGACCTGGCGACCGGACCTATGAAGGGACGGACACACCAAGGAGGGAAATAGCTCGAACACGCGGGGGAATCCCTAGATATTCCCCATGACGATCATCCTACTATTCTCCGGATCCGCACACAGCCCCCCCCCCAGGTCTCAGCAGGTTCCGAAGTCATATTTCTTTTTATCGCACTACTTATACTCATACATTTTGACGTATTATTTAATTATAATCTGCGGCTTTATATGACGTTCACTTGCTGTTCTTCCTTATTGATATTTTTCAAAAAGCAATCGTACACTCGGGTACGCCTTAATATTCCAGGGGCTTCGTTGTACCCATAATACGGCAACAAAGTCCGAACACCTTCATGGTTGTTCGGAACCCCGAACTTATAGCATTATATGCATCGGCTCGGAATCATGTCTTGGGTCAATTGTTGGGTTTCCCTGCTCCTGCGCTTACTACCCTATGTTCCACTATATCGGCTAGGGTAGTAAAGGGAGAATTACTGCAATTGTGTCCCGGTTCTTCCGGAGGAGCACCTCAGTAGAGAAAGCCGAAGACTGACTGTCATGATGCAGCGAGAGCTAGTCAGCCGTTCGAGAGGTCACAAAATCTTTAAAGATTTCTTCCGCATTATGCGATAACTAATGCAGCATGCGATGGATCGGGTTTTTTCCCGATCAGGTGCTTATAGAGCCCCTAGTTCGGTCTTCCGAACACTAGGGGATGCGCCTACCTTTCTTTTGTCAAACTCCTATGGCTAAGTGAGGGTGATAAAGCCTTATAGTCTGATTGCCTGGTTCCTTGCGCTGAACACCTCCTTAAAGTACCCAAAATTGGGTTAAAGAGTGTTTCGATTTATCCCGAACACCCCCGTGCTTCCTACGTGGGGACAGAAGCCGACGACTGGCCAACTCTCAGAATTAATATCAATAACGGCTACACCAGAGGTAATTGTTTTAAAAAATAATAATGATAGCAAGCGTTATATTGCATAAACGACCTTGTTCAAACATTACAACACAGGATAACATGAATGTATTCATGAGAATATAATATCCTTAGAACATTGCTCCGCCACAAGGCGGGATCCCTCCAGGACACTGTCATAATACAACTCGGGCTTGTGGTGCTCCTTCCCCACAGGGGTCCTTCGGTCATCAGCTTCACAGCATCCATCTTCGCCTAGTGTACCTTGGCGCGGGCAAAAGCCATTCGCGCACCTTCAATACAGACCGACCACTTGATGACGTCAAGTCGAGGGCAGGCACTAACCAACTGCCTCATGAGTCTGAAGTAGCTGCTGGGAATCGCCTCGGCGGGCCATAGCCGGATAATTAAATCCTTCATGGCTAGTTTGGCTGCCCTATGCAGCTCGACCAGCTACTTCAACTGATCGCTAAAGGGCGCTAGATGTTCTGGTGCAAGATATTGCGACCAGAACAGCTTCTCCGTAGAGCTCCCCTCTTCGGCTCGATAGAATTGTGTAGCATTAGATATGCTGCGCGGCAGATCCACAAGCACCCCTGGAGAATTCCGAATTCGGGTTAGTAACAGGAATCTTTCCTACACATACTTGCTTTGCATAGAAAAAGCCTTACCCGTCGTGATCTTTCTGGCCTCCTGGATTTCCTGGAGGGCGCCTTGGGCTTCGCCCTGGGCATCGCGTGTGGCTTCACGAGCCTTGGTGAGTTCAGATTCTTTATCCGTCAACCTCTGCTCCAAGGTCTCGCACCTCTTCACGGCCTCTTGGAGTTCTTGTTGAACTTCAGCGACCGTGGCCTCACGTTTTTCATGAGTGGCATGCTCCTTGGCTGCCTTCTTCTCGGCTTCAGCCACCACCTTCTTAAGAACCTCGACTTTGGACGTCGCTCCTGGTACACATCATGACATTTTTTTCGTCACAATTAATCATTGATTTGTACTGAATACAAACTAGGTTTTACATACCTTGGTTATCCTCCAACTGCTTCTTCACTTGGCCGAGCTCTTCTTCGGCCAGCTCCAGACGCTGCTTTAGTCCGGAGACTTCCGTAGTATGAGAGGTGGCAGTCAATAAAGACGCTTGCTTATTCAAAAAAAGGTATTGCATGGTAAGTCTCCTGCGAGCATATAATTGATCCTCTGTCCGTCTTTTCTTTCCGAACACCGAACAGTGTATCAGGGGCTACTATCTATACTGTGACACTCTTTAAACCTAACCACTGACCTCAAAACCCGTCCTAAGGCTGGTGCAGGCTTCAGTCAGCCCGCTTTCGGCATACTAAATCTTCTCGATCACTGCACCCGTAAGGGCACGGTGTTCTTCAATGATGGAAGTGTTCTTCAGTGCCGCCAGTAAGGTATCCGGCACCTCTGGCTGGGGAGAGGTCGCCGGTGGAACAGGCGCACCCCCTTCTGTCGAAGAAGGTTGGGTTCTTGATCCCGGAGCCGTGTTGGTCTCAGGAACTGTTTCCGGCTTGGGGCCGAATTGAAGATAGCCCCCGCCGTTAGTGT
>NC_041381.1:141275790-141313803 GCF_002162155.2 Triticum dicoccoides
CTGTCGGGGTTTGACCCTCTGGCGCCGCCTTGACAGTCTTCCCAGCCCCTCCTTAGCCTGGGCCCCTTTGGGATGAAACCTCAGCATCGTCCGCATGTTTGGGGAACGAGGCCGTCGGGGGAGTCCCGCTGTCCATCGCGTCCGAGCCCAGTGAATCCTCCGATGAGGATTGCTCGATGCGGGACCTAGTCGGACTACAAAAAGCGTGACTCAATAAGTCAATGTTGTGCGATAGTGAGTCTGGATATACAAATGTGTCTGGATTTTATGTACTCATGATTTAACCAGGGGCTGGACCCTGGGATCCCACTCTGGGCTGCTGCCGGCGGCGGTGGTGAATTCGTCTTGAAAGGAGGCTTTCCCCCTCTTAGACGACTCAGCCTCCAAGCATGTGGAGGCCATCCTCTTCTTTCTCCCCTCGCTGGGGGGGTTGGATTTCCTCCTCCTCTTCCTCGTCCTCTTCGAAGGAGGAGCGAGCCTCAGAGTCATCAGACACTATGTTCGAAGTACCCTTGCGATGAAGGCCACCCCTGGTCTCTTTGGCCTCCTTCTCGGCCTTCTTCTTCGGCGCCTTGTAAGGCGCCGGGACAAGCATCTTCATCAGAAGTGGGTCGGCTTGTTCTTCTGGCAGCGGGGCCGGACAGTGGATCCGCTCCGCCTTCTTCGTCCAGCCCTAGGAGAATTATTGGAAAATATATTAGGCATTTCCCTCAGAGTATGCTGATAAAGCGTACATCTTGCCAATATACGAAAACTTACCGAACTTCCAGGACGGGAAAATTTGTACCCACGGTCCTCGGCTGAGTCCGGCTACGATTTTCCAGACTTGAAGAGCACCTTCCAGATGTCTTCATGCGTTGAGCCAAAGAACTCCAGTAGGGTCTGGTGCTTGCCCGGGTCGAATTCCCATAAATTGCAAGCTCTGCGTTGGCATGGGAGAGTCCGGCGAACTAACAACACCTAGACTACGTCGACAAGTTTGATGTTCTTGTCTTACATGCCCTTGATACGTGCCTGGAGCACTGCCAGCTCATCCAACAAAGACCAGTCCAGGCCCTTCTCGGGCCAGGACGTAAGCCGCAATGGGGCTCCAGATCAGAATCCGGGTGTCGCGGCGCATTTTGCGCCGCGTGGCTCAGTGACATAGAACCATTGTTGTTTCCACCCTTTGACGGAATCATTAAAGGTACCCGATGGCCATGTGATGTTGGGCATCTTGCTCACCATGGCGCCTCCGCACTCGGCGTGCTCGCCGCTCACCACCTTGGGCTTCACATTGAAAATCTTCGCCACAATCCGAAGTGTGGAGAGATGCGGAGAAATGCCTCGCACACGACAATGAATGTTGAGATGTTGAGGAAGGAATTGGGAGATAGATCATGGAAATCGATCCCGTAGTAATACATGAGGCCGCGAAAAAATGGGTGGAGGGGAAACCCCAGCCCACGGACGAAGTGAGGGAGGAGTACAACCCTCTCGTGGGGTTCCGGAGTAGGGACGATATGTCCCGCCGTCGGAAGACAGTGGCCGATCTTCTTGGCCAGATACCCGGCCTCCCGAAGTTTCTTTATATCCTTCTCCTGGACAGTGGAGGCAATCCATTTCCCACCAGCTCTGGATCCGGACATTTTTGGAACGATTTCATGGGTGGAGAAGGTGAATTCTTGGGCGCTGGAGCAAGAGAGAGAGAGAGAGAGAGAGTGGGCGGAGGAAGAAAGGCATGGGTGAAAAGGGGAATCCTTATCCCTTTATAAAGGCAGTAAAATCATGCACCTCCGCACGCGCCCTCAAAATCGCTTATTCCCCCAAGCGTCATGCTGATAGAACGGTTGGGTTACCCACGCTTGTATTGATGAGGATCCCGTAATAAGGGGACACGATCTCTGCTTTGACAAGACATGCCAATAAAACTGCCTCACGAAACGTGTAGTAGCAGGTTGGAAAAACGGTTCGAATAATGACCGGGCCACAGCGTGATGTCACGCTATGAAAAAGTTGTCAGTAGATTGGACCCATGGAATATTATACTCTCTATGGTGGTATGTGGAATTTGTTTTGTAGAGCCGGACACGATTCTCGTGTTCAAAATCTACTTTGGAGTATTCGGAGAAGGAACCCACCTTGCAATGCCGAAGACAAACTGCGCGCCGGACTCATCGTCATTGAAACCTGGTTCAGGGGCTACTGAGGGACTCCTGGATTAAGGGGTCCTCGGACAGTCGGACTATATACTTTAGCTGGGCTGTTGGACTATGAAGATACAAGATAGAAGACTTCATCCCGTGTCCGGGTGGGACTCTCCTTTGCGTGGAAGGCAAGCTTGGAGATTCGGATATGTAGATTCCCTTCTGTGTAACCGACTCTGTGTAACCCTAGCCCCCTCCCGTGTCTATATAAACCGGAGGGTTTAGTCTGTAGGACAAGAAGAACAATCATAACCATAGGCTAGCTTCTAGGGTTAGCCTCTACGATCTCGTGGTAGATCAACTCTTGTAATACTCATATCATCAAGATCAATCTAGCAGGAAGTAGGGTATTACCTCCATAGAGAGGGCCCGAACCTGGGTAAACATCGTGTCCCCCGCCTCCTGTTACCATTAGCCTTAGACGCACAGTTCGGGACCCCCTACCCGAGATCCGCCGGTTTTGACACCGATAGGGACCCCGTCGTGTGTCTCCAGGCACGTGGCGCCAGGCCTGGAGACACGGGCAATCCTAAACGGTCCCTCCCACATGGGAGAGAACTTGTGCAGCCCTTCCCTGGAGAGCAGCCGCCTTAGTATGAGGTTATCAACCTCGAATGTCCTGGAGCGGATGCTACGACAGTGATACCGCTGCAGCGCCTGCTGGTACCTTGCCACCCGGAGCGAGGCTTGATGGTGGCATTCCTCCCCCAACATGAGATCCATCCCCCACGTGGCATCCTGACGCGTCTCGTCGAACGCCAGGACCCGCGTGGAGTGAAGCTTGACCTTGTGTGGGAGAACCGTTTCTGCTTCGTAGACGAGGAAGTACGGCATCTCTCCCGTTGGCTTGGTTGCGGTGGTGCGGATGGACCACAACACGGAATGTAGCTCGTCGAGCCAGCCCCTGCTGCTGGCCTCGAGCTTCTTCTTGAAGGTTCTTGTCTTGAGGACCCTCAGGACCTCGGCATTGGCCTGCTCTGCTTGGCTGTTGCTCCTGGGGTGTGCCACTGAGGCGTAGCATATCTGCGTTCCAAGGTTAGCATAGTATGTTTTGAAAAGGTTGCTAGTGAATTGCAAGCCGTTGTCGGTGATGATGCGGTTAGGAACCCCAAACCGGCTCATGATGCCCTTGATGAACTTGACAGCTGATCCAGCTGGGATGGCGCGAACAGCTTCTACCTCCGCCCATTTGGTGAATTTGTCGATGGCGACACAAAGGTAGCAGTAGCCCCCTAGTGCTCGAGGGAACGGCCCCAAGATATCTAGCCCCCAAACCGTGAATGGCCATGTGAGAGGGATTGTCTAGAGGCCCTGCACAGGCTGGTGAATTTGCTTGGCGTGGAACTGGCATGCTTCACAGGAACGCACTAGCTCTGTGGCGCCATTGAGCGCAGTGGGCCAGTAGAAGCCGCTACGAAACGCCTTGACCACTAGAGTGCGTGATGAGGAATGATGCCCGCAGTCCCCACCATGTATGTCCGTTAGGAGCTCAAGTCCCTGGTCTCTGGAGATGCATCGCATAGAAACGTCATTGGGCCTTTTGCGATATAACTCACCATCATCGATGCAGTACGCGGTGGCTTGACGAGCCACGCGCTCAGCATCCTCCTCCTTCTCTGGTAGGGTCCCTTGAAGCAGGTATGCCTTGAACTCCTCAGTCCAGCACCCCTCCCGAGGCTCGAGCGCAAGCAGCAGGCGGGCCCCTGTGGGATGACCACATGCTGGGGCGCCAGTCACAAACGCTTGAGGCAGATCCTCCTGAGGCGGTGCTGGAGTCGTGGTGGGGGGAGCCGCAGATGGCTTGAAAAGCCGCTCCTCAAACAGCCCTGGCTCCTCGGGGAGCCTTCGGGAGGCTCTCTTGGCGATATCATCCGCCTCCTTGTTCGTCCCTCGCGGCGCGTCCTGCAGTTCCTAGCCCAAGAACTGCTTCTCCATCTTGCGTACCTCTTCTAGGTATGCCTCCATGTGCTCGTCCTTGGGTGTGTACTCCTTGTTGGAGAAGTTGACGAGGAGCTGGGAATCGCCCTTGATTGTGAGGCGCTTCACCCCAGCGCGGCCGCGGCCCTAAGACCGGCGAGCAAGCCCTCGAATTCCGCAATGTTGTTGGAGACCTTCTCGCCCTGCTGGAAACAGAGTTGTACCGCGTAGTAGAGCATGTCCTTGGCGGGTGAGATGAGGACGGACCCTGCTCCTGCGCCTTGTCGTGCAAACGCTCTATCAAAGTACATGGTCCACCCGTCTGGCTCCTCGTCCCCAGGGAGCAGTCCTCGCTCACCCCATGGTCGGGGATGTCAGTACACTCGGCCGTAAAGTCAGCAAGGGCCACACCCTTGATGACCCTAGTGGTGCTGAACTCGAGATGGAACACTTGAAGCTCGATGTTCCATTCTGCAACTCGCCCGGCGGCGTTCGGGCTTTGAAGCACCCTCTCCAGCAGGTATGCCAAAAATACTTTCATGGGGTGGCCTTGGAAGTGGTGGCGCAGTTTTCGGGAGGTGACGAGGAGTGCGAGCAAGAGTTTCTGAGGCATGGGGTAATGTGCCCGTGCCTCCCTCAGCATCGTGCTAATGAAGTAGACAGGGTGCTCGACGAGGGGAGAGGCACCGATGGAGTCTTGTTCTTCTTGAGGGCGTGGGCCTTCGGTAGTCTCTCGAGGTCCGCCCTCAGGAGCCCCTTTTTTGTGGGGTCAATCGCAGCCTCGGGAGGGATGTTGGCCGCTAGGTTGGCCGAGGCCCTAGATGTGCTGTCCAGAGGGTGCTACACTTTGCTTGGTGGTCGAGCGTCCTGCCGAGGGCCCTTGGGCGGGCGCTCCTTCTGTAGCGCCACCAGGACAGCGCTGGCTGAGTGAGGGGTGGCTGCCAAATAGAGCACCAAGGGCTCAAGAGGTCGCGGCGCCACCATCACTGGTGGGCTGGTCAGGTATCTCTTGAGGTCTTGAAAGGCTTCGTCTGCCTCCGGGATCCACTTGAATGGCCCCTTCTTCTTCATCAGCTTGAAGAACGGGAGGGCATGCTCCCCCAGCTTGGAGATGAAGCGCCGTAGCGAGGTTACGCAGCCCGCCAGCTTCTGCGTCTCCTTCAGGGTCTACGGGGGGCTCATGTCTTCTATTGCCTTGACCTACTCTAGATTGGCCTCGATCCCTCTGTGCGACACCGGGAAGCCTAACATCTTGCCAGAGGGGACCCCGAATACACACTTCTCGGGATTGAGCCGAAGGTCCACCTTGTGCAAGCTAGCAAACGTCTCTCTAGATCTGCTATCAGGTTCCCAGCCTCCCGAGACTTCACTACTATGTCATCAACATAGGCCTCCGTGTTTCACCCAAGCTACGTGCCCAGGGCGATATGCATCAGCCGCTGGAAGGTAGCCCCAGCATTACGCAGCCTGAAGGGCATGCAGGTGTAGCAGTACACTCCGTAGGGGGTCAGGAACGCCGTCTTCTCCACATCTTGCACGGCCATCTTTATCTGGTGGTAGCCTAAGAAGGCGTCCAAGAAGCACAACAGGTCGCACTCGGCGGTGGAGTCCACGATCTGATGCAAGGAAGCGGAAAGGGATCTTGAGGGCAAGCCTTGTTGAGGTTGGTGAAGTCGACACACATGCGTTCCTTCCCTCCTTTCTTGGGGACGACAACGGGGTTTGCCAGCCACTCTGGGTATCGTACTTCCCTGATGACCCCAGCGTCTTGCAGCTTCCGGGTTTCTTGGACAATAGATGCTTGCTTCTCGGTGGACTGGCGGCGGGCCTTCTGCTTCACTGGCCGCATGTTTGGGCATACTTTCAGGTGATGCTCGATTATTCCCCTTGGTACCCCAGCCAGGTCTTGGGGCTCCCAAGCGAATACGTCCTTGTTGGCATGCAAGAAATCGACCAACGCTTTCTCCTGGTCCTGAGGGAGGCCAGCTCCTATGGTGAAGGTGGCGCTGGTTGTTCCCTCCTCTCTGACCAGCACTTGCTTCGTCTCGGCTCGGTCTTGGGAGAACAGCTGCTTCTTCTTGGCCGGCGCTGCTTCCGGGCCCTAGGACCCCCCCTTCTCACCAGGGAGCACGAATGTCCCCGACCTGAAGGAGAGCTTGAGGGCCTGCACCACGTCTTTGGTGTCCCCTACCACCGTGAGGACACCGTTGCTGCCAGGCATCTTCATGAGGTTGTAAACTAGGTGAGTTGCCGCCATGAACTTGGCCAAGGTTGGGTATCCGAGGATGGCATTATATGGAAAGTCGATCCGGGCAATGTTGAAGTCGATGAGCTCAGTGTGGTAGTTATCGTGGGTCCCGAAGGTAACAGGGAGACAAGTTTGACCCAGTGGGCAGGTGAAGCCACTGCCGACCCCGGAGAAGGGCTTGGTGGGGCGGAGCCGACCGGGAAGCACATGCAGTAGGATGAACGCCTCCACGGAGATCATGTTGAGGCCGGCTTCGCCGTCGACGAGGGTCCTGGTGACCGCCATGTTGCAGATGGTGGGGGTGCAGAGCATTGGGAGCGCTCCTGCTCCAACCGTGGTCGCTAGATGGTCTTTTGGGCCGAAGGCAAGGTCGGCCTTCGGTGCTGCCCAGCCCGGAGGAGCCCCCGAGCTCACCTGGCAACGCTTACTTGCCGGTAGAATTGCTTGATATGTCGATCCGAAGGTGGTGCCTGCGAGCCACCTAAGAGAGTCGCAACGACAGGAGGCGCCGGTGTCGTGAAGTGCGCAATGAAGAGGCTACGCAGCTCCTCCCGAGAGGCCACAAAGGACTCCGGCGGGTGGAGCAGCCAGGCGCGCGGCACTCCTAGAAGGGCCATTGGGAGCCAGTTGGCCTTCGCCTTGTCATCTCCGCCGGCCGCCCAGACTGCCTCCTCATATGCCTGGAGGAAGCCATCCGGGTCCGCCGTGCCGTTGTAGCGTGGCGGCATCTCAGGCCTGAACTTGGGCGGCCATTCCACCCACCGCAGGGAGGGGGTGAAAGGGTGCAGCCCCGGCGGTTCTTCGAAGGCGTGCGTCGGTTGAGTCGATGGAGAAGCGTCCTCCATTGAAGCCGATGGTGTGATCTGATGGATGGAGCAGAGGATCCCCGACGCACCCCTACCTGGCACGCCAAATGTCGGATTACAGGTTCTACAAACCCTTGAAAGGTTCGAACTCTGGGGTGTGTGCGAAGATCTCAACCTACCCAGCCTACCTACTCGCAATCCTCCTAAGCCTAGCGCGTCGGACTCGAAGAGACAAAGAGACACATCAATTTATCATGGTTCGGGCCACCTTGGGGTGTAATACCCTACTCCAGTGTTTTGGTGGATTGCCTTGAAGGGCTGAGGATGAATTAGTACAGTGATGAACTGGCCTCAGGAGGTGAGGTGTTCCTGAGCTCAAGAGAGCTGGTGAGGTGGTTGGGTGAGGATGGATTCGATCCCCCTCTATGGTGGTGGCTAAGTTCTATTTACAGTGGCCTTGGTCCTCTTCCCAAATGTTGGCGGGAGGGGATCTCACAACGGCCAGATTCGAAAGGGGACAAGTTGTACATCCTATCCTAACTAAAGTGGTCTTCGCCTGCGAAAAGCCTCTGGTCATGACGCTACGGTGGGCTCGGTGATGACCTCCGTCCTGCCGTCCTAGTAGTCTTGGTCTTGTTGCACCAGAATGAAAACCATTGGTTGATTCCTTTGGACTCACCTGCGGCTTGCCTCCCTTGCACTGAAGAGGAAACTGGCGCTCTGCGCCCGCTGGCGCCCGCCTGGCGCCCACCTGGCCTTGGTCGTCATGGCTCACGTCAGCTGAGCCTCGTGAGGTGCACCTTGCAGAGAACTCTCCGCCCCTCGGGAGCCAGCCTGAGGAGATCGATTCCCTCGGGGGTCTTGGTGTCGTCCGCCTCGCGAGGCTTGGCCCCTCGCGAGGGTCTTGAGTCGTTGATGCTGAAGTTGGGCCGTACCAGGTCGTTGATGGAGCCATGTGGTGGGCCGCAGGCAGGCAAGTCTGGATACCCCCTTATCCAGAATGCCGATAGTTGGCATCGTCATTCCTCAAGCCAAACATCATGGTGATGTAGCAGAAGGCACCGAATGGTGTGATGAAGGAGGCCTTCAAGCGGTCGTCCGGATCTAGCTTGATCTGGTGGTAGCCGGAGTATGCGTCCAAGAAGGACAGCAGCTCGCAGCCGGCCGTGGAGTCTATCACTTGGTCGATCCGTGGCAGAGCAAACGGATCGTTGGGGCAGGCTTTGTTGAGGCTCGTGTAGTCGATACACATGCGTCACTTGTTATTCTTCTCCAAGACGAGGACTGGGTTGGTGAGCCAGTCCGGGTAGAACACTTCCATGATGAAGCCGCTACCAGAAGCTGGGCGATTTCTTGACCAATGATCCTTCTCTTCTCTTCTGATAGGCGGCGGAGGGGTTGCTTGACCGGTTTAGCATCCGGCCTCACATGGAGCCTGTGCTCGGCGAATCCTTCAGAACACCCGGCATGTCTTTGGGAGACCATATGAAGAAGTCCTGATTCTCATGGAGGAAATCAATGAGCTCGCCTTCCTATTTGCTACCAAGGTTTGACCCTATGACAGCGAACTTCTCCGTGTGCGCCGGATCCAAGATGATCTGTTTGGTCTCTTTGGCTGGATGGAAGGAGGCCCCAGCTTCCGTCTCCTTGGGATCAGTCGGCATGGTCGGCTCCTCGCTGGCCATGGCTACCATTCGGTCAAGGAGACGCTTATCTTGAGCATGATGAGGGACTCGGCAAGACGGCTTCTAGTGGCGGCGCACTCTAGAAACTTCTTGTAGTCACTGGCAAGAGTGATGATGCCCTTCGGACTCGGCATCTTGGCCTTCAGATAGGCGTAGTGCGGGACCATCATGAACTTGGCCAGTGCAGGGTGGCCCAAGAGTGCGTGGTAGGGGTTGTCCAGATCAGCCACCTCGAACCAGATTGGTTTGCGGAGGAAGTGGTTCTTGTTGCCGAACAGGACATCGAGCTTGATATTGCCGATTGGAGATCAGGAAAGGCCGGGAACTATGAAGTGGAAGACGGTCCGGCTGGGGTGAAGCTGCTTGGCCTTGATGTTGAACCGCTCCATGGTTTGGAGGTACAGGATGCTGACGTTGCTGCCACCTTCTATCATAACTCAAGTGAAGCGGCAAGTCCGCCTCTCCATGGACAAGGTAGACTCTAGCACCAGAGCATAAGCACCAGGTGATGGCATCACGGCCAGGTGGTCTTCTCGGCTCCAGGTGACGGGCCTCTCAGACCAGTGCATGAACTTTAGGATCTCTGAAGCGACAACATTCACCCCAAGTTAGGTGATCATAACATTATCAGAGGCCATGCTATCAATCTGCTACACTTATTTGATGTGCCTCAAAAGTTCAAGGTCATGAGCCTCATTCTTGAAACTATCAAGAGGACAACTGCTGACCAGAAGAGAAGTTGTGGGTATGCCCCACAGATCCAGGAGCTGATTAACTCCAAGATGGGCACTGGCACATACTTGTTAGACAAGGAACACATGCCTATCTATCTAGATTTTGAGGACAACCAAGTGGTTATGGATGAAGATGAACCATCTTCTGTGCAAGCACAAGCAAAGAAGGAGAAGGCAAGGACAGAGAAGGCTGCCAAGATGCCAACAATTGATGAGGCATCTGAGTACTTCCTGAAGAGCAAGCAAGATCAGCTTGGCTACTTGATTGCATCCACTCTAAGGATTGAGAAGGGGTTGGCCACCCTGACTCAAAACCAGGAGAGCCTGGAAAGGATCATGGAGCAGAAGTTCTATGACTTGGATGTGAAGGTAACTGAGATCCAATCTGTTGTTGAGAAAATCCAAGATGACATGCAGGAGAGGAAGGGCAAGACAACCACTGAGGCATTTGCTAGAGTGCCTAGAGCTCAGAGATTAGCTGCAGTGCCAGTGACAGACACAAGAGCAACTTCATGTGGACCTGCTACAGCTCCAGTGCCACCAGCTCCAGCACCTACTCCACCAGCTCCAACTTCATAAACCTATGCCTTCGTCCTTGGTGTCATTTCTACACCACCACATCAAGACCAAGCCTGAGAGACGACATAGTATTATGCATTTTCTAGGAACTTTTTGGGAACTTGTTGCCAAAGGGGGAGAAAAATATATAGATCATAGGCTTCGAGAGAGAGTGTTTGCTTTTTATTCTCTCTTGTTTTGGTGGTTGAACTTTGTTTGCTTTCGCTTGTTTGAGATACTTTATTTCCTGTGTGATACTTGGATGATCATGTGTTTGATCATATGCTACATTAATGCTTGTTGGATGACATTATCCTTTTATCTCTATATGATCATTCACTTTGCTTGGTGATGAGTGCATGTATTTTGATTTTTATCATTTTGAGCGCTCCACCAAGATGTATGTGACATGGGAGAGTAACTCATAATCCTAACTCTATGTGCATTTGCAGTCCAAAGCAAATCTTAAACTATGCACAAATTTAGGGGGAGCTCTCACATTTCACATACTTCTCAAAGCGACAATGTTTTTCAATCTTATTATCATTTGTCGAAGCTTTGATCTATATGTTGTCATCAATTACCAAAAAGGGGGAGATTGAAAGTGCAACTATCCCTAGGTGGTTTTGGTAATTCCTAACAACATATAGCTCATTGATTTAACACTATTCCAAGACAAATATTTCAGGAAAGCTCAATGAATGGCATGGCATGGACGAGAAAAGTGGACCCCTCAAAATGCTAAGGATAAAAGGATTGGCTCAAGCTTCTAGCTGAAGACTCTACATTTTATATTTTAAAGATCCAAGATCACATTGAGTCTATAGGAAAATCCAATACTATCAAGGAGGGATGAGGTGTTGCTTAATGAGATTCTTGCTTCATAGTGCTTAGTGATATGCTCCAAAACCCTAACCTACTTTCCCACATCCACATACGACCTAAACCTAAAGTCCAACTCGGCCCCACCGATTCTTTCTATCCGGCGCCTCTGAGTTCAGATGTCATAGCCACAACCACAAACCCTAGGCAAATTGGTAACACCGATAGGGATCTCGGTCTCACTGAGATGGGATAGTAATCTCTCTGTTTCCCTTTGTAATGTTTTGGTACCACCGAGATGAGCGATCGGTCCCACTGAGGTTGCAATGTAAACTCTCTGTTTCCCTTTCGTAACATTTCGCTCCCACCGAAATGAGCGAACCGGTCCCACCGAGTTTACCTGACCAACTCTCTGGTTAGCTTATTACCAAAATCGGTCTTCCCGAGTTTGTGTAATCGGTCTCACCGGGATTACGTTATGCCCTAACCCTAACCATATCGGTCCTACCGAGTTGCATGTCGGTCCCACCGAAAACCCTAACGGTCACTAGGTTTACTGAATCTGTCAGACCGAGTTTCTTGATTCGGTCCCATCGAGATTGGTAAATTGTGTGTAACCGTTAGATTTTGTGTGGTGGCTATATATACCCCTCCACCTCCTCTTCGTTCGTGGAGAGAGCCATCAGAACAAACCTACACTTCCGACTTACCATTTCTGAGAGAGAACCACCTACTCATGTGTTGAGACCAAGATATTCCATTCCTACCATATGAATCTTGATTTCTAGCCTTCCCCAAGTTGCTTTCCACTCAAATCTTCTTTCCACCAAATCCAAATCCTGTGAGAGAGAGTTGAGTGTTGGCGAGACTATCATTTGAAGCACAAGAGCAAGGAGTTCATCATCAACACACCATTTGTTACTTCTTGGAGAGTGGTGTCTCCTAGATTGTCTAGGTGTCACTTGGGAGCCTCCGACAAGATTATGGAGTTGAACCAAGGAGTTTGTAAGGGCAAGGAGATCGCCTACTTCGTGAAGATCTACCGCTAGTGAGACAAGTCCTTCGTGGGCGACGACCATGGTGGGATAGACAAGGTTGCTTCTTCGTGGACCCTTCTTGGGTGGAGCCCTCCATGGACTCGCACAGCCGTTACCCTTAGTGGGTTGAAGTCTCCATCAACGTGGATGTACGATAGCACCACCTATCGGAACCACGGCTCAAAAATCACCATGTCTCCAAATTGCGTTTGAATTCTCCAAACCCTTCCCTTTACATTCTTGCAAGTTGCATGCTTTACTTTTTGCTACTCATATACTCTTTGCATGCTTGCTTGAATTGTGTTAAGATTGCTTGACTTGTGCTAAGTTTGCTAAAAATCTACCAAAGACTAAAATTGGAAAAAGGTTAAGTTTTTATTTGGTCAAGTAGTCTAATCACCCCCCCTCTAGACATACTTCCGATCCTACAAGTGGTATCAGAGCTTTGGTCTCCATTAGCTTTGATTTCCATAGCTTTTGGTGGTCATAGCCTTGGTTTCACAACCTAGGAGAGTATGGCGTCTAGCGAGGGAAATTACCACCGTAGAGGTCCTTACTTTGATGGTACTAATTTTGCTAGTTGGAAGCATAAGATGAAAATGCATGTTCTTGGACATAACCCCGCCGTTTGGGCTATTGTGTGTATTGGCTTGCAAGGTGAATTCTTTGATGGGAGAGAACCAAACCGTGAAGCTAGCGCAGAAGAATTGAAGATGTTGCAATACAACGCTCAAGCTTGTGATATCCTCTTCAACGGATTGTGCCCTGAAGAATTCAACAAAATCAGTTGTCTTGAGAATGCAAAGGAAATTTGGGACACTTTGATTGATATGCATGAAGGTACCGACTCCATCAAGGAATCCAAATTGGATGTGCTTCAGAGTCAACTTGACAAGTTCAAGATGAAGGATGGTGACGGCGTTGCTGAAATGTACTCTAGGCTTGCTCTCATCACAAATGAGATTGCCGGCTTAGGAAGTGAAGAGATGACCGAGAAATTCATCATCAAGAAGATCCTAAGAGCCTTGGATGTAAAATATGATACGGTGTGCACATTGATCCAAATGATGCCCAATTACAAGAATCTCAAGCCAACGGAGGTCATTGGAAGAATTGTTGCTCATGAGATGTCACTCAAGGATAAGGAGGAGCTACACAACAAGTCAAGTGGTGCTTACAAAGCCTCATGTGAAGCTCCCACATCATCAAGTGAGAAACAAACCTTCAATGAAGAATTGAGCCTAATGGTGAAGAACTTCAACAAATTCTACAAGAGTAGAAGCAAGGAAAGAAGTTCCAAGTCAAGGTCCTACAATGATAAAAGATCTTCTAGTTGAGAGCGGAATTGCTACAACTGTGGAATACCCGGACACTATTCCAATGAGTGTACGGCTCCCTACAAAAGAAGAGAAGAATCACCTAAAAGGAGAAGTAGAAGAGAAGAATCACCGCCAAGAGAGAGAAGGAGTAGAGATGATCGTTATGAACGAAGAACATCCCGGAGAAGCAAGGATTCGGAAAGGAAGGACAAGTCATCAAGGAGCTACACAAAACGAAGACATCAATCTCATGTTGGTGAATGGGTATCCGGTTCCAACTCCAAACATCACTCCGAGAGAAGCTATCACTCCGACTCCGAACATACTCAAGATGAAGGTGTTGCCGGTCTAGCACTTGTGTCAACCAACTCCTACGACATATTTGATTCACCAAATGAGGGACTTGGAAGATGCTTCATGACTAAAGGCCCAAAGGTAAAACACCCCGAGTATGTTGATTTCAATAGTGATGAAGATGACTTGCTAGGTGATGATGATTTACTTATTGACAACTCTAGTGATGAATACTATGATGAAACGTCAATTAATCATGCTAATCAAGATAAAATGAATGATGATGATAAGGAGAAGATTGAGCTCCTAACTAAAGAACTAAACACTCTTAAGTTAGCTCATGAAACTATCTTAGGGGATCATCGAGAACTTTTAAGGGCTCATGAGAAGTTATGCTTTGAAAAGCTCAACCTTGAGCATGAGCATGAGTTCTTAAAGGCAATCAATGATGATATTCGCAAGAAAAGTTCTTCTTACATTGCCAAGCATTTCCTCTTATCTACTTACATGCCTCAAGTCAAGTCTAGTAACAAGAACAAGAAGGATTCCTCCTCTAGTAGTAACAATAATCATGCTAAATCCAATGTTGTTGCTTCTAGTAGTTCTCTTGATTCCACTAATGATTCTCGTAGCCAAGTTACACTTGAGCAAGAAAATAGCTTATTGAAGGGAATTATAGAGAAAGGCGTCTACAAGAGCCTTGCCGGGAGTAAGCAATTCGAGGAAATTTTACGCAAGTAAGGAAGGCGCTGGAAGAACCAAGCTGTTGGTTTTGAACGAAAGTTCAATGCCAATGGAGTTGAGTGGGAAGAATATCAATACCCCAAGAAGAAGTTTGTTCCACAACAAGAGAAGTATGATCCTACTTCCTTCAAAGGGACACAAGGTCAAGATGATCTTCCACCACAAGACCACAAGCAAAATGGCAAGGATGAGCTTCAAGAGGAGATTGATGCATTTGAAGAAGCTCCCAAGGCCTTGGTCAAGTGGGTTCCCAATACTAAGTCAATTTCTACTTCATCAAGTACAACTACAACTCCAAGGATTCCCATCAAGATGGTGTGGATCCCGAAGAACAAGAACTAGAGAGTTCTTGAGGGTGACTCCGCCAACAAACTTCACTCATATCATTTTGGCAAGGACAAGTGCAATCAACTTCCACATCTTGCACTAGTTCATGGATTCACAAACCCTCTTGTTGGTAAGACAAGGGATAAGGTATCCTAATGCTTTCATAGACATCATACTGTGTGTGCATCACTCTATGTCTATGGATATCCTTGTTTGTTCCTTGTGGGACTAACCCGTATAGGTATTGAAAGTGCAACTCACTCCAAAGGATTGCTCCAAATGATCTACATCAACATTGAGCATCCACATCTTCAACACCTACATGAAGTCATCATCGACCAAACCCAAGGTTAGTTCATCCCTCTAAGGGGGTATCTCACATCTAGGAGGAGCTTTACTCTAAGAATTGAGTTAAAGCAACTCTAATGGTGTGAACACATCAATGCATTATGTAAAAATTGGTAACCCCACTTGACCTTAAACGATGAGTATGACCTATGATCAAATGTTCTCATTTGACTCCTAAGTCAATATACTCATATATAGATGACCTAGTCATCGCCAATTTCTTGATAGATGCTAGAATTGGTTGTGCATGCTTTGCTACATATTTCATTTGTCATTTTATTGTCTGAGCATGTCGTTTGCATATTTTACCCATTCGAGGACATCCACTTGTAGTTTTGCTTGTTTGGTTTCCTTTTCTTTTGCCAAGTGGATGGACAAGAATGCCTAAGAACCTTCTCTAGCTATCTATGCTTTTCTTGTCTCAAACTCTATTCATGTTACATCACAAAATTTGATCAAGTCAAATTCGAACCACTCTGTGTGAGGAGCACTCGGAGTCCCCGATTCGTCATGGACTTAAACTTCCAAAACTTCTTTGTGTGTTTCGGTCTGACCGATTCTTCCATTTCGGTCATACCGAGATCACTAAGTCGATCTAAGTTTTCAATCTCGGTGCAACCGATTTGAACATTTCGGTCTCACCGAGTTGCAGTAACTGCTTGCAGTAATGCTTCTCGGTGCCACCGAGTTGTTCCACTCAGTCACACCGACAGGGTCGGGCTATATATACCCATGGGCAAAATTTTGGAAATTTTCTCTGAACACTTTCGCCCGCGCTCAGCCCGCTCTGCCTCCAGGGTCTCCGAATCGTCCTCCTTGTCGCCAGCCGCCTCCTGCCGCTCGTCTCTGCCGCCGTTAACGGGAAACAACTCCGCCATTGCCGCCGTTGTGAGTCCATCACTGAGCTAGGGTATGGACATGATCACTGTGCTATCCCTATCTGATTCCTAGCACATTGTGTTCGCCATGAATCTTGCCACGATTGAAACTATCTCATCTAGTCAAAACAATCCGTAGATTAGGTTTGGATTGAAAATTTAGGGTTAAATTTCCGCCGAAACCATCTCGGACCCACCGAGTTGTAGAAATCGGTTCCACCGATTTGGCCAAGGCCATTGCACATGTGATTCTCGGTCTGACCGAGAATTGCAAATCGGTGTGACCAAGTTCAGAACTTTGTGAAACCCTAGCAGTCTCGGTGCCACCGAACTGTGACTCGGTCTAACTGAGTTCACTAGTTTAGGTTCCTAAAGCTGCTTCGGTATCACCGAGTTTACAAATCGGTAGATCTTAAATGATTTCTGTGGAAAACTAAAACTAAGTTTTTGACTCATTCTTTTGCAAAATCCTCTGTATTTTGTGATGCTCATCCCCTCTATCTCATCTATATCTATTCACAGGGTCAGCTGTCAGTGATTGGAACATGTTTGATCAGAATGACAGACAAAACAGGGAAGAGGAGCAGGTTCCTATGAGTGAGGGCACTAGTCCCTCTAGTTCCTCAGATGAGGGCAGCAGGAGCACTCCAAGCAACTTACCCAAAGATTCCACCAGGAACAGGAAGAAGAAATCCTTAGACTCTGAGGATGAAGACTATGTGGCAGAAGAGGATGAAGCCACATCCAGGAAAGTGCTCAAGAAGGAATATGGCACAACTGCAGCCACCAAGCCAGGTCTAAACAGAAAAATCCCAGCCAAGAGGACTCCTATGCTGAAAGTCAGAGCATCAACTCAGGAAACTGAGAGATCAGAACCCAAGGAGCCAGAAGTGACTGAAAAGAAGAGGAAGGAAAGGGTCAAGAAGACCATGGCCAGGGTTGTTGGAAAGCCTTCCATGATGGAAGAGGAAGAAGAAGAAGTTGTTGCACCAGCTCCCAAAGCTCAGAAGCTTATGGGTGATGCCATCAGGTCGGGGGCTGCTTCATCAAAGCCCAAAGAAGCACCCAAGGCTGCTTCCAAGCCCAAGAATGCACCAAAGAGGAATACCAGGAACATCCCAGCTGCTGAAAAGAACAAGGCCCCAGTGCCTGAAGTTGTTGCTGAAGAGGAAGAAGATGAAGAGTATGTCCTGAGAAAGTTGAAGCCTAAAATTCCATATCACAACGATGCTCATCCTGTTGCTGAGAACATGAAGCTGAGAAAGGATGCAGGACTCAGACGATGGAGGTTGACTGATCCTTATGCAGTCAAGAGGAGAACTGTTATGGACTATTGGTTTCATACAAAGGAACAGCAGGATTTCTATTTGACAGTGTTGCTGGACAGGAAGCCAATTTTCTGTGATATGAGATGGGTGGATTGGAAATACATCAAGGAAAATGAAGAACACTATCCTTGTGTGTTTGACAGTTTGAAGGGTTGTGGAGTGGATAAATTTGTTGGGCAGAAGCTCACAAAATGGAATGATGAACTCATAATCCAATTCTACTCCACATCACACTTTTTTCCAGATGGCAAGATAGTGTGGATGTCTGAAGGTACAAGGTACCAATCTACTATTGAAGAATGGGCTAATCTGATCAATGCACCAAAGGAGAAAGAGGATGACTTGGATGTCTATGCCAAGAAGAAGATGGATCAAAACACTATGGCACACATGTACAAGGAGATCCTAGATGCTGCTGTTGAAACACACAAATTTGGATCTGTACATTACCTTCTGTCAGGACTGCCAACCATCAACTGGATCCTCAAACACACACTTTTGCCCAAGTCAGGTGATCATAACATGATCAGAGGCCATGCAATCAATCCGCTACACTTATTTGATGTGCCTCAAAAGTTCAAGGTCATGAGCCTCATTGTTGAAACTATCAAGAGGACAGCTGCTGACCAGAAGAGAAGTTGTGGGTATGCCCCAAAGATCCAGGAGCTGATTAACTCCACGATGGGCACTCGCACATACTTGTTGGACAAGGAACACATGCCTATCTATCTAGATTTTGAGGACAACCAAGTGGTTATGGGTGAAGATGAACCATCTTATGTGCAAGCACAAGCAAAGAAGGAGAAGGCAAGGATAGAGAAGGTTGCCAAGATGCCAACAATTGATGAGGCATCTGAGTACTTCCTGAAGAGCAAGCGAGAACAGCTTGGCTACTTGATTGCATCCACTCTAAGGATTGAGAAGGGGTTGGCCACCCTGACTCAAAACCAGGAGAGCCTGGAGAGGATCATGGAGCAAAAGTTCTATGACTTGGATGTGAAGGTAACTGAGATCCAGTCTGTTGTTGAGCAACTCCAGGATGACATGTAGGAGAGGAAGGGCAAGACAACCACTGAGGCATTTGCTAGAGTGCCTAGAGCTCAGAGATTAGCTGCAGTGCCAGTGACAGACACAAGAGCAACTTCATGTGCACCTGCTAAAGCTCCAGTGCCACCAGCTCCAGCACCTACTCCACCAGCTCCAACTTCATCAACTGATGCCTTCGTCCTTGGTGTCATTTCTACACCACCACATGAAGACCAAGCCTGAGAGACGACATAGTACTATGCATTTGCTAGGAAGTTTTTGGTAACTTGTTGCCAAAGGGGGAGAAAAATGTATAGATCATAGGCTTCGAGAGAGAGTGTTTGCTTTTTATTCTCTCTTGTTTTGGTGGTTGAAATTTGTTTTCTTTTGCTTGTTTGACATACTTTATTGCCTGTGTGATACTTGGATGATCATGTGTTTGATCATATGCTACATTAATGCTTGTTGCATGACATTATCCTATTATCTCTATATGATCATTAACTTTGCTTGGTGATGAGTGCATGTATTTTGATTATTATCATTGTGAGCGCTCCACCAAGATGTATGTGACATGGGAGAGTAACTCATGATCCTAACTCTATGTGCATTTGCAGTCCAGATCAAATCTTAAACTATGCACAAATTTAGGGGGAGCTCTCACATTTCACATACTTCTCAAAGCGACAATGTTTTTCAATCTTATTATCATTTGTCGAAGCTTTGATCTATATGTTGTCATCAATTACCAAAAAGGGGGAGATTGAAAGTGCAACTATCCCTAGGTGGTTTTTGTAATTCCTAACAACATATAGCTCATTGAGCTAACACTATTCGAAGACAAATATTTTAGGAAAGCTCAATGAATGGCATGGCATGGACGAGAAAAACGGACCCCTCAAAATGCTAAGGATAAAAGGATTGGATCAAGCTTCAAGCTCAAGAATCTACATTTTATATTTTAGTGATCCAAGATCACATTGAGTCTATAGGAAAATCCAATACTATCAATGAGGGATGAGGTGTTGCTTAATGAGATTCTTGCTTCATAGTGCTTAGTGATATGCTCCAAAACCCTCAACTACTTTCCCACATCCACATATGACCTAAACCTAAAGTCCAACTTGGCCCCACTGATTCTTTCTATCCGGCGCCACCGAGTTCAGTGTCATAGCCACTGCCACCAACCATAGACAAATCGGTCTCACCGATAGGTATCTCGATCTCACCGAGATGGGATTGTAATCTCTCTGTTTCCCTTCGTAACGTTTTGGTACCACCGAGATGAGCGATCGGTCCCACTGAGGTTGCAGTGTATACTCTCTGTTTCCCTTTCGTAACATTTCGGTCCCACCGAAATGAGCGAACCGGTCCCACCGAGTTTAACTGACCAACTCTTTGGTTAGCTTATTACCAAAATCGGTCTTCCCGAGTTTGTGTAATCGGTCTCACCGAGATTACGTTATGCCCTAACCCTAACCATATTGGTCCTACCGAGTTGCATGTCGGTCCCACCGAAAACCCTAACGGTCACTAGGTTTACTGAATCTGTCAGACCGAGTTTCTTGATTCGGTCCCACCGAGATTGGTAAAGTGTGTGTAACCGTTAGATTTTGTGTGGTGGCTATATATACCCCTCCACTTCCTCTTCATTCATGGAGAGAGCCATCAGAACAAACCTACACTTCCAACTTACCATTTCTGAGAGAGAACCACCTACTCATGTGTTGAGACCAAGATATTCCATTCCTACCATATGAATCTTGATCTCTAGCCTTCCCCAAGTTGCTTTCCACTCAAATCTTCTTTCCACCAAATCCAAATCCTGTGAGAGAGAGTTGAGTGTAGGGGAGACTATCATTTGAATAACAAGAGCAAGGAGTTCATCATCAACAAACCAGTTATTAATTCTTGGATAGTGGGGTCTCCTATATTGGCTAGGTGTCACTTGGGAGCCTCCGACAAGATTGTGGAGTTGAACCAAGGAGTTTGTAAGGGCAAGGAGATCACCTACTTCGTGAATATCTACCGCTAGTGAGGCAAGTCCTTCGTGGGCGACGGCCATGGTGGGATAGACAAGGTTGTTTCTTCGTGGACCCTTCTTGGGTGGAGCCCTACGTGGACTCGCGCAGTTGTTACCCTTCGTGGGTTGAAGTCTCCATCAACGTAGATGTATGATAGCACCACCTATCGGAACCATGGCTCAAAAATCACCGTGTATCCAAATTGCGTTTGAATTCTCCAAACCCTTACCTTTACATTCTTGCAAGTTGCATGCTTTACTTCCCGCTGCTCATATACTCTTTGCATGCTTGCTTGAATCTTGTTAAGATTGCTTGACTTGTGCTAAGTTTGCTAAAATCTGCCAAAGACTAAAATTGGGAAAAGGTTAAGTTTTTATTTGGTCAAGTAGTCTAATCACCCCCCTCTAGACGTACTTCCGATCCTACAAGTGGTATCAGAGCTTTGGTCTCCATTTGCTTTGATTTCCATAGATTTTGGTGGTCATAGCCTTGGTTTCACAACCTAGGAGAGTATGGAATCTAGCGAGAGAAATTACCACCCTAGAGGTCCTTACTTTGATGGTACTAATTTTGCTAGTTGGAAGCATAAGATGAAAATGCATATTCTTGGACATAACCCCGCCGTTTGGGCAATTGTGTGTATTGGCTTGCAAGGTGAATTCTTTGATGGGAGAGAACCAAACCGTGAAGCTAGCGCGGAAGAATTGAAGATGCTGCAATACAATGCTCAAGCTTGTGATATCCTCTTCAATGGATTGTGCCCCGAAGAATTCAACAAAATCAGCTGTCTTGAGAATCCAAAGGAAATTTGGGACACTTTGATTGATATGCACGAAGGTACCGACTCCATCAAGGAATCCAAATTGGATGTGCTTCAGAGTCAACTTGACAAGTTCAAGATGAAGGATGGTGACGGCGTTGCTGAAATGTACTCTAGGCTTGCTCTCATCACAAATGAGATTGCCGGCTTAGGAAGTGAAGAGATGACCGACAAATTCATCATTAAGAAGATCCTAAGAGCCTTGGATGGAAAATATGATACTGTGTGCAAATTGATCCAAATGATGCCCAATTACAAGAATCTCTAGCCAACGGAGGTCATTGGAAGAATTGTTGCTCATGAGATGTCACTCAAGGATAAGGAGGAGCTGCACAACAAGTCAAGTGGTGCTCACAAAGCCTCATGTGAAGCTACCACATCATCAAGTGAGAAACAAACCTTCAATGAAGAATTGAGCCTAATGGTGAAGAACTTCAACAAATTCTACAAGAGTAGAAGCAAGGAAAGAAGTTCCAAGTCAAGGTCCCACAATGATAAAAGATCTTCTAGTCGAGAGCGAAATTGATACAACTGTGGAAGACCCGAACACTATTCCAATGAGTGTACGGCTCCCTGCAAAAGAAGAGAAGAATCACCTAAAAGGAGAAGTAGAAGAGAAGAATCACCGCCAAGAGAGAGAAGGAGTAGAGATTATCGTTATGAATGAAGAACATCCTGGAGAAGCAAGGATTCAGAAAGGAAGGACAAGTCATCAAGGAGCTACACAAAACGAAGAAATCAATCTCATGTTGGTGAATGGGTATCGGGTTCCGACTCCGAACATCACTCCGAGAGAAGCTATCACTCCGACTCCGAACATACTCAAGATGAAGGTGTTGCCGGTCTAGCACTTGTGTCAACCAACTCCTACGACATATTTGATTCACCAAATGAGGGACTTGGAAGATGCTTCATGGCTAAAGGCCCAAAGGTAACACACCCCGAGTATGTTGATTTCAACAGTGATGAAGATGACTTGCTAGGTGATGATGATTTACTTATTGACAACTCTAGTGATGAATACTATGATGAAACGTCAATTAATCATGCTAATCAAGATAAGACGAATGACGATGATAAGGAGAAGATTGAGCTCCTAACTAAAGAACTAAATACTCTTAAGTTAGCTCATGAAACTATCTTAGGGGATCATCGAGAACTTTTAAGGACTCATGAGAAGTTACGCTTTGAAAAGCTCAACCTTGAGCAGGAGCAGGAGTTCTTAAAGGCAATCAATGATGATCTTCGCAAGAAAAGTTCTTCTTACATTGCCGAGCATTTACTCTTATCTACTTACATGCCTCAAGTCAAGTCTAGTAACAAGAACAAGAAGGATTCTTCCTCTAGTAGTAACAATAATCATGCTAAATCCAATGTTGTTGCTTCTAGTAGTTCTCTTGATTCCACTAATGATTCTCTTAGCCAAGTTACACTTGAGCAAGAAAATAGCTTTATTGAAGGGAATTATATAAAAAGGTGTCTACAAGAGCGTTGCCGGGAGTAAGCAATTCGAGGAAATTGTACGCAAGCAAGGAAGGCACCGGAAGAACCAAGGTGTTGGTTTTGAACGAAAGTTCAATGCCAATGGAGCTGAGTGGGAAGAAGATCAATATCCCAAGACGAAGTTTGTTCCACAACAAGAGAAGTATGATCCAACTTCCTTCAAAGGGACACAAGCTCAAGATGATCTTCCACCACAAGACCACAAGCAAAAAGGCAAGGATGAGCTTCAAGAGGAGATTGATGCATTTGAAGAAGCTCCCAAGGCCTTGGTCAAGTGGGTTCCCAACACTACGTCAAGTTCTACTTCATCAAGTACCACTACAACTCCAAGGATTCCCAACAAGATGGTGTGGATCCCAAGAAGAAGAACTAGAGAGTTCTTGAGGGTGACTCCGCCAACAAACTTCACTCATATCATTTTGGCAAGGACAAGTGGAATCAACTTCCACATCTTCCACTAGTTCATGGAGTCACAAACCCTCTTGTTGGTAAGACAAGGGACAAGGTAACCTAATGCTTTCATAGACATCATATTGTGTATGCATCACTCTATGTCTATGGATATCCTTGTTTGTTCCTTGTGGGACTAACCCATGTAGGTATTGAAAGTGCAACTCACTCCAAAGGATTGCTCCAAATGATCTACATCAACATTGAGCATCCACATCTTCAACACCTACATGAAGTCATCATCGACAAAACCCAAGGTTAGTTCATCCCTCTAAGGGGGGATCTCACATCTAGGGGGAGCTTTACTCTAAGAATTAACCAACTCTAATGGTGTGAACACATGAATGCACTATGTAAAACTGGTAACCCCACTTGAGCTTAAACGATGAGTATGACCTATGATCAAATGTTCTCATTTGACTCCTAAGTCAATATACTCATATATAGATGACCTAGTCATCGCCAATTGCTTGATAGATGCTAGAATTGGTTGTGCATGCTTTGCCACATATTTCATTTGTCATTTTATTGTATGAGCATGTCGTTTGCATATTTTACTCATTCGAGGACATCCAATTGTAGTTTTGCTTGTTTGGTTTCCTTTTCTTTTGCCAAGTGGATGGACAAGAATGCCTAAGAACCTTCTCTAGCTATCTATGCTTTTCTTGTCTCAAACTCTATTCATGCTATACCACAAAATTTGATCAAGTCAGATTCGAACCAGTCTGTGTGAGGAGCACTCGGAGTCCCCGATTCGTCATGGACTTAAACATCCAAAACTTCTTTGTGTGTTTCGGTCTGACCAATTCTTCCATTTCGGTCATACCGAGATCACTAAGTCAATCTAGGTTTTCAATCTTGGTGTAACTGATTTGAACATTTCGGTCTCACCGAGTTGCAGTAACTGCTTGCAGTAATGCATCTCGGTGCCACCGAGTAGTTCCACTCGGTCACACCGACAGGGTCGGGATATATATACCCATGGGCAAAATTTTGGAAATTTTCTCCGAACACTTTCACCCGCGCTCAGCCCGCTCTGCCTCCAGGGTCTCCGGATCGTCCTCCTCGTCGCTAGCCGCCTCCCGCCGCTCGTCTCCGCCGCCGTCAACGGGAAACAACTCTGTTGTTGCCGCCATTGCGAGTCCATCGCCGAGCTAGGGTATGGAATTGATCACTTTGCTATCCCTATCTGATTCCTAGCACATTGTGTTCGCCATGAATCTTGCCATGATTGAAACTATCTCATCTAGTCAAAACAATCCGTAGATTAGGTTTGGATTCAAAATTTAGGGTTAGGTTTCCGGCGAAACCATCTCGGACTCACCGAGTTGTAGAAATCGGTTCCACCGATTTGGCCAAGGCCATTGCACATGTGATTCTTGGTCTGACCGAGAATTGCAAATCAGTGTGACCGGGTTCAGAACTTTGTGAAACCCTAGCAGTCTCGGTGCCACCGAACTGTGACTCTGTCTGACTGATTTCACTAGTTTAGGTTCCTAAAACTGCTTCGGTATCACCGAGTTTACCAATCAGTAGATCCGAAATGCTTTCTGTGGAAAACTAAAACTAAGTTTTTGACTCATTCTTTTGCAAAAACCTCCATATTTTGTGATGATCATCCCCTCTATCTCATCTATATCTATTCACAGGGTTAGCTGTCAGTGTTTGGAACATGTCTGATCAGAGTGACAGCCAGAACAGGGAGGAGGAGCAGGTTCCTATGAGTGAGGGCACTAGTCCCTCTAGTTCCTCAGATGAGGGCAGCAGGAGCACTCCAAGCAACTTACCCAAAGATTCCACCAGGAACAGGAAGAAGAAATCCTTAGACTCCGAGGATGAAGACTATGTGGCAGAAGAGGATGAAGCCACATCCAGGAAAGTGCTCAAGAAGGAATATAGCACAGCTGCAGCCACCAAGCCAGGTCTAAACAGAAAAATCCCAGCCAAGAGGACTCCTATGCTGAAAGTCAGAGCATCAACTCAGGAAACTGAGAGATCAGAACCCAAGGAGCCAGAAGTGACTGAAAAGAAGAGGAAGGAAAGGGTCAAGAATACCATGGCCAGGGTTGTTGGAAAGCCTTCCATGATGGAAAAGGAAGAAGAAGAAGCTGATGCACCAGCTCCCAATGCTCAGAAGCTTATGGGTGATGCCATCTGGTCTGGGGTTGCTTCATCAAAGCCCGAAGAAGCACCCAAGGCTGCTTCCAAGCCCAAGACTGCACCAAATAGGAATACCAGGAACATCCCAGCTTCTGAAAATAACAAGGCCCCAGTGCATGAAGTTGTTGCTGAAGAGGAAGAAGATGAAGAGCATGTCCTGCGAAAGTTGAAGCCTAAAATTCCATATCACAATGATGCTCATCCTGTTGCTGAGAACATGAAGCTGAGAAAGGATGCAGGACTCAGACAGTGGAGGTTGACTGAACCTTATGCAGTCAGGAGGAGAACTGTTGTGGACTACAGGTTCCATACAAAGGAACAGTAGGATTTCTATGAGACAGTGCTGCTGGACAAGAAGCCAATAGTCTATGATATGAGATGGGTGGATTGGAAATACATCAAGGAAAATGAAGAACACTATCCTGGTGTGTTTGACAGTTTCAAGGGTTGTGGAGTGGATAAATTTGTTGGGCAGAAGCTCACAAAATGGAATGATGAACTCATAATGCAATTCTACTCCACAGCATACTTTTATCCAGATGGCAGGATAGTATGGATGTATGAAGGTACAAGGTACCAATCTATTATTGAAGAATGGGCTAATCTGATTAATGCTCCAAAGGAGAAAGAGGATGACTTGGATGTCTATGCCAAGAAGAAGATGCATCACAACACTATGGCCCACATGTACAAGGAGATCCCAGATGTTGCTGTTGAAACACACAAATTTGGATATGTACATTACCTTATGTCAGGACTACCAACCATCAACTGGATCCTCAGGCACACACTTTTGCCCAAGTCAGGGGATCATGACATGATCAGAGGCCATGCTATCAATCAGCTACACTTATTTGATGTGCCTCAAAAGTTCAAGGTCATGAGCCTCATTGTTGAAACTATCAAGAGGACAGTTGTTGACCAGAAGAGAAGTTGTGGGTATGCCCCACAGATCCAGGAGCTGATTAACTCCAAGATGGGCACTGGCACATACTTGTTGGACAAGGAACACATGCCTATCTGTCCAGATTTTGAGGACAACCAAGTGGTTATGGATGAAGATGAACCATCTTATGTGCAAGCACAAGCAAAGAAGGAGAAGGCAAGGATAGAGAAGGCTGCCAAGATGCCAACAATTGATGAGGCATCTGAGTACTTCCTGAAGAGCAAGCAAGATCATCTTGGCTACTTGATTGCATCCACTCTAAGTATTGAGAAGGGGTTGGCCACCCTGACTCAAAACTAGGAGAGCCTAGAGAGGATCATGGAGCAGAAGTTCTATGACTTGGATGTGAGGTAACTGAGATCCAGTCTGTTGTTGAGCAACTCCAGGATGACATGCAGGAGAGGAAGGGCAAGACAACCACTGAGGCATTTGCTAGAGTGCCTAGAGCTCAAAGATCAGCTGCAGTGCCAGTGACAGACACAAGAGCAACTTCTTTTGCACCTTCTACAGCTTCAGTGCCACAAGCTCCAGCACCTACTCCACCAGCTCCAACTTCATCCACTGATGCCTTCGTCCTTGGTGTCATTTCGACACCACCACATCAAGACCAAGCCTGAGAGATGACATAGTACTATGCATTTTCTAGGAACTTTTTGGTAACTTGTTGCCAAAGGGAGAGAAAAATGTATAGATCAT
Source organism: Triticum dicoccoides (assembly GCF_002162155.2). NCBI lineage: Eukaryota > Viridiplantae > Streptophyta > Magnoliopsida > Poales > Poaceae > Triticum > Triticum dicoccoides. The sequence continues at coordinate 141,302,647 of NC_041381.1, forward strand.
AGACTTCGAGAGAGAGTGTTTGCTTTTTATTCTCTCTTGTTTTGGTGGTTGAACTTTGTTTGCTTTCGCTTGTTTGACATACTTTATTGCCTGTGTGATATTTGGATGATCATGTGTTTGATCATATGCTACATTAATGCTTGTTGGATGACATTATCCTTTTATCTCTATATGATCATTCACTTTGCTTGGTGATGAGTGCGTGTATTTTGATTATTATCATTTTGAGCGCTCCACCAAGATGTATGTGACATGGGAGAGTAACTCATGATCCTAACTCTCTGTGCATTTGCAGTCCAAAGCAAATCTTAAACTATGCACAAATTTAGGGGGAGCTCTCACATTTCACATACTTCTCAAAGCGACAATGTTTTTCAACCTTATTATCATTTATTGAAGCTTTGATCTATATGTTGTCATCAATTACCAAAAAAGGGGAGATTGAAAGTGCAACTATCCCTAGGTGGTTTTGGTAATTCCTAACAACATATAGCTCATTGAGCTAACACTATTCCAAGAAAAATATTTTAGGAAAGCTCAATGAATGGCATGGCATGGATGAGAAAAGTGGACCCCTCAAAATGCTAAGGATAAAAGGATTGGCTCAAGCTTCAAGCTCAAGACTCTACATTTTATATTTTAGTGATCCAAGATCACATTGAATCTATAGGAAAAGCCAATACTATCAAGGAGGGATGAGGTGTTGCTTAATGAGATTCTTGCTTCATAGTGCTTAGCGATATGCTCCAAAACCCTCAACTACTTTCCCACATCCACATATGACCTAAACCTGAATTCCAACTCGGCCCACCGATTCTTTCTATCCGGCACCGCCGAGTTCAGATGTCATAGCCACTGCCACAAACCCTAGGCAAACCGGTCTCACCGATAGGTATCTCGGTCTCCCCGAGATGGGATTGTAATCTCTCTTTTTCCCTTCGTAACGTTTCGGTACCACCGAGATGAGCGACTGGTCCCACCGAGATTGCAATGTAAACTCTCTATTTCCCTTCGTAACATTTCGGTCCCACCGAAATGAGCGAACTGGTCCCACCGAGTTTACCTGACGAACTCTCTGGTTAGCTTATTACCAAAATCGGTCTTACCGAGTTTGTGTAATCGGTCTCACCGAGATTACGTTATGCCCTAACCCTAACCATATCGGTCCTACCAAGTTGCATGTCGGTCCCACCGAAAACCTTAATGGTCACTAGGTTTACTGAATCGGGCAGACCAGGTTTCTTGATTCGGTCCCATCGAGATTGGTAAATTGTGTGTAATGGTTAGATTTTGTGTGGATGCTATATATACCCCTCCACCTCCTCTTCATTCGTGGAGAGAGCCATTAGAACAAACCTACACTTCCAACTTACCATTTCTGAGAGAGAACCACCTACTCATGTGTTGAGACCAAGATATTCCATTCCTACCATATGAATCTTGATCTCTAGCCTTCCCCAAGTTGCTTTCCACTCAAATCTTCTTTCCACCAAATCCAAATCCTGTGAGAGAGAGTTGAGTGTTGGGGAGACTATCATTTGAAGCACAAGAGCAATAAGTTCATCATCAACACACCATTTGTTACTTCTTGGAGAGTGGTGTCTCCTAGATTGGCTAGGTGTCACTTGGGAGCCTCCGACAAGATTGTGGAGTTGAACCAAGGAGTTTGTAAGGGCAAGGAGATCGCCTACTTCGTGAAGATCTACCGCTAGTGAGGCAAGTCCTTCGTGGGCGACGGCCATGGTGGGATAGACAAGGTTGCTTCTTCGTGGACCCTTCTTGGGTGGAGCCCTCTGTGGACTCGCGCAGCCGTTACCCTTCATGGGTTGAAGTCTCCATCAATGTGGATGTACGATAGCACCACCTATCGGAACCACGGCTCAAAAATCACTGTGTCTCCAAATTGCGTTTGAATTCTCCAAACCCTTCCCTTTACATTCTTACAAGTTGCATGTTTTACTTTCCGCTGCTCATATACTCTTTGCATGCTTGCTTGAATTGTGTTAAGATTGCTTGACTTGTGCTAAGTTTGCTAAAATCTGCCAAAGACTAAAATTGGGAAAAGGTTAAGTTTTTATTTGGTCAAGTAGTCTAATCACCCCCCCCTCTAGACATACTTCTGATCCTGCACTAGTGAAGACGACGTAGGTGGCATTCTCGTTGGAGAACTCGTCTTAAAGCATGCCGGCAGCTCGGGCCAGCTGCTGAACAGCCAGATCCACTTGGTCGGTAGGCGGAAGAGGTGGCAGGGGCTCGCCCTTGGCAATCCGGGCAAGCCAGTTGCACTTCCGGGTGGTGTGATTGGACGGCTTCGCGCCACTATGGAACTTGCATGGGGCATCGAGGACTTTCTCAAAGGAGAAGGCAGGCTGCCATGCGCCCTTGTCTCCCCGATGACGCTTGTGGCCGGGCTGCCCGGCCGTCTGCTGATCCTCAACAGCTGCCACCTGCCGGCTGTTGGAGGCCGAATGCGGGGCCTTGCGCTTGTTGTCATTCAGCTGGCACCGATTGGTGTCACATGCTGGCGTTTGGGAGCCCGGCTGGACCACCTTGCCGGATGTGTCAACCCGGATCTCCGACTTCATGGAGGAGTCGGCCGTGGCGTACTTGTTGGCCACGACCAAGAGCTCGTCCAAGGTAGTCGGCTCATTGCATAGAAGCTTGTGCTTGAGGAGGGTGCCCTCTCTACACCCGGTGGTGAAGTACTCGATGGCCTGCACCTCGTGGACCCCTCGCAGGAGTTGGGCAACTCGGCCCAGTGTGTGAGGTAGTCGCGCATGGACTCCGTTGGCCCCTGGACATACATGGAGAGTTGGCGAGGCTTGGGGCGCTTGTACATTCTGGTGAAGTTGCAGACGAAGGCGTCGCTGAAATCCAGCCAGCTGTTGACGCTGTTGGGCTTGAGGTTGTTCAGCCACGTCCAAGTCGTGCCCTGGAGCATGAGCGGGACATATTTCACGGCAATGCGCTTGTTGTTGTTGGAGATGCTGGCTGTTGTGGAGTAGTAGATCAGCCAATCTACCGGCTTCATGGAGCCGGTGTACTTGGGAGTGTCTCTGGGGAGCGTGAACCCTTTCGGAAAGGGCTCATCGCGGATACGGGGGCCAAAGTAGGCCGGCCTGATCATGCGCTCTTCTTCCATCGCCAAGGACCGGGCCAGCTGCTCGATCCGGTGGCGCGCGTCATTCTCACCGACTGCCTCGCGGGGGCCTAGCCACCAGCGAGCGTCGGGTGGTTAGGCGGCAGCAGCGGAATTACCGCCCTCTCCCTTCGAGGAGGCGGGCATTCCTCCGGCCGGCGCCGAGGCTCCGGGTCCTGGAGCACTTGCTGGTTGTCCGCCATCGTGCAGCGTGAATGTCGGCTATTGCTAGCAGCCGGCTCCGGGTCTCGCTGCTAGGGGACCGAGAGGTCGCTCCATTCTCGCGACGGGGCAGGTGGGTGTCGACCTGTCGGCCTGCTCCTGACACATGGTTGCCCGTGTCTTGCTGCGCGTTCACAGTGTTGATTAGCTCCTGTAGACGCTCCATCTGGTCGCATAGCTCGTCGCCCTCCAGGTGCTAGAGCTCGCCTGCGGCCGCCTGGGTGGCACACATGTTTTGCGTCGGGGTCTCGAAGACCGGGCGTCCGATTCCCAGCATGCTGACAATCACAGCGCCGCATTGCTAGATGGTGCCGGCCCGGCTAGGCTCAACTGCAGTCGGTGTCCCATCGACCACGTGGTCGATCTCGCGGTGAGTGGCTTCGACGCGGTGCTTCAGCCCTGCCATCTTGGAGGCGATGTCGAAGAGCTTGGCGCAGAACTCCTCCAGCTCCTCCTGGTTGGTGCCAGCGCGAGGAGGGGTCGCTAGGGTGTGTATGGCCGCATCCAGCGGATCCTGGTTGGACCCGCCAGCGCCTAGGCCGTCACCAATGACCATCACCTCTGTGATGATACCAGCGTCGGGCGTGCCGACAGTGGCATCACTTGCGGCAGGAGGGAGCAGATCGTTGACGACCTCCACGTTGCTGGAAAAGTCATCGCTAGTGGCCGTGTCGGTGATGGAGAGCTTGCCGAAGAGGTCGTCAAGGCCGCTCGTAGGGGATACGGCCTCCTCACCAGGCGGCGCGCTGAGTCTACCGCTGAGGGGCGCGTCGGGCTGGCTGATCGCACCAGTCGCGACATGCTTGCCGTAAAGGAACAAGGTTCCTGTCCAGAACGTGTCTACGGCTGACATCGCGGATGGCCCCATGGTGGGCGCCAACTGTCGTGGTAATATCACGACAGATGCCCGGGGTGGCTAATCATGGATGGGGCTAGAAGTACATCGTCGGCTCCTGGAAGCAGGAGTGAGCACAAGCTCGGACGGACACAAGATGTACCCAGGTTCAGGGCTCTCCTAAGAGATGAAACCCCTACTCCTGCTCTGCGGGATCTCCGCATGATCACTATATCACAAGGTATACGATGGTGCTCCTAGAGGTGTTTGGCTAGAGGAGGAAGAAGGGCAAGGCTAGCTCTCTTCTCCCCTAGTTGTGGTGTGTGGAATGGTGTGGGAACTAAACTTGGCACCCTTTGCATGGGTGTAGAATGGGGGGTTTTATAGGCCAACCCCCTAGGGGTACAATGGTAATATGTCCGGGTGGTAGGTCCCGGCTGTCAGCACCTGTGGAGGCCGGGTTCTCTGCCGGCTGCTAGGGCCCGCCTCTGGTGGGCCCTGCAGGCTACCGAGGAACTGGCTGAGAGGTGGGGCCCGCTGCCTGCGGGCCCCATTCACGGCTCTTTATTGTTGTGTCATTCGTGCTAACGGAGGCCGTGTCGGGCGTGCCATGTCTACAGTGTCGCGCCGGGCGGGTCGGCGGCCGCCTGGTGGCTCTTATTGTAGCCATGCGGGCCGGGATTTGGGGGAGGCATGGCGCACTGTAGCCATGCCCCAACTTGTCGCTTGGTCGGGCTCAGACTCCAAGGGAGGGGGTGGACCGCCTGCTAGGGGACGGCTCGTACCCTTGCTGCCTCCTGGAGCGTGCCGCCTTCTAGAGCGTGTCGTCTTTTGGAGGTCGGCTGGGTAGCACCAGTCGGCTTTGGAACATGGGCGTGGGACCTGCCTACCTGAGGGGAGCGGCTTGCCCCGATGTCTTGAAATGTTGTTAAGTGTAGATGAGACTACCCGGGGTCCATCCCCCCGACAACTCTCCTCCGGGAGGTGCTAGATAAACTGTCTGTCATGCCCAAAATCTGGAAGAAATAAAGCGATCAGCCGCCCATGCTGGTGCTATCATAGCTCTGACCCGGGCCATGGCATGGCGAGCAGAATTAGACCTGGCAGAGATGGTCACTGGTTTTCTGAGCCGTAAAGAAGATGGGTCTCCTTTCGACCAAGCAGACTTTGCTAAATGCGTGAAGGATATGCGTCCCTTGGCGTGAAAATTACTCAAGGAAATCAACTTATCTAGGTACCAAGCGGCTTATTCTATGGAGAATGAAAAGGTGAGAGCGCCGTCTTATGAGATCATGGACCTCACCCCTCCAAATCGTAAGCATGCTTTTGCTCTTGATGTCGATCTGTCCCAAATTATGAACAATGAAGTTGTGCTTGAAGCCTTAACCAGCATCGACTGGACGTCTCCTGACGCCTAGACCGGCGAAGAAGAAGAGCCAGAGCAGGATAACCCAGAGGCATCAACCCGCCGTGGCGAAGACCATTGATACTAGGCGGCTCTCAGATTAGAGCATGAGCACAATGTGCTTGAAAAAACAGTCAAGTCCCATTTTGTAGGTCCGTTGTGGCCTTGTAATAGGGTAGATTTGAAAACAATGATTTGTCATGCCATTGTGCATGTTCATCTTTTGAATGCTTAAGCCTCCGATCTGATGCTTATATTATTTTTCATTATGTGGGTTGTAGAGTGACATCATGGTAACTCCGTTAATAATGAGAAGTCGTAGACACGAAACATCATGATGTTGATTGCGCTAGACAAATATCCTGGCGGTTTATGATCCGCTATCAGGGCGGGTTATCAGACCCAAATATGCTCAGTTATGAGTCATATAATCAAGGCAACATGGCCGAAATTGTACAAAGTAAGCAAAAAATTCTACAAAGGATTGCAAAATCCAAAATGTCCAAAAAAGAAATTCAGAAGAAATTTTAGTGCTTTCATAGGCCGCACGACCTTCAAAATTCAAGTGCTTTTATGGGCCGCACGAGCCACCAGCTTAAATAAATTGTACGCTTTCACAGGCTGCGTCAACCTCATAATGTGCTTTCATGGGCCGCACGAGCCACTGCTTAAAAATGGTGTACGCTTTCACAGGCCGCGTCAGCCTTGTAATGTGCTTTCGTGGGCCGCACGAGCCACGGCTTAAAAAAGCCGTACGCTTTCACAAGTCGTGTCAGCCTTATATTTCACCCTTGATAACTATAAGCCAGCTTCCGATGTGACACAAAACCGTCGTTTAAAACCTTCACATGTTCATGGTTTTAAAAGATTGACTTCTTAAGAGGCTGGCAGGTCAATTGGCAGAGAAACAAGTCGCAGACAGGCAGGTATGATTCATAATGTAGCAATTTAGTTTTTTCGAAGGGTTGGAAGCCCCCGAGTAACATTATGAAGAAAGAACAAAGACTCAGATGCTTAGAAATTAAACAACAGACGCCCTGAATTATCAGGAACGATGGCTTTATTACACTGATCACAATATATATAGCGACAGAAGTATGTGCAACACAAGAGCCAGTGGCTCAAGTGTAATAAGGCCGAAGATGAGCAATGTTCCAAGGCCGACAGGTCTCTTCCTCTGAGGTGTGTGAATCATTGTGTTCTCGAATATGAATGAGGTATTATGACCCGTTGTTTAGGTTTTTGCTGACCACAAAGGGTCCTTCTCAAGGTGGGGATAACTTATGCATATCTGCTTGGTCTTGGATCAACCAGAGTACCAAATCACCTTCTTGAAAGGTCCGGGTCTTAACCCGGCGACTATGATAGCATCTCAGATCTTGCTAGTATATTGCCGAATGAGCCGCCGCAAGGTCACACTCCTCATCCAACATATCAAGTGCATCCTGACGCGCTTTTTCATTAACAACTTCAACATAAGCCACCACACGGGGTGAGTCATGATGGATATTTCTTCGAAGAACCGCCTCTGCCTCATAGACCATGAAGAAGGGTGTATAGCTTGTTGACCTATTGGGAGTAGTATTGATGCTCCAAATTACTGAGGGTAACTCCTGAACCCAACAACCCAGCATTCTCTGCAGTGGAACCATAAGTCGGGTTTGATACCTCTCAAGATTTCCTGATTGGCCCTCTTAGCTTGAGCATTGGACTGCGGGTGAGCTACTGATGAGACATCAACACAAATATGCTCCTTTTGACAGAACTCTCTCATAGCACCTTTGGAGAGATTAGTACCATTGTTAGTTATGATACTATAAGGAAAGCCAAAACGAAAGATTACTTTCTTGATGAATTGAACCGCCGTTGCTGCATCACACTTGCTGACCGGCTCTGCCTTAACCCACTTGGTAAATTTGTCAATTGCCACCAAGAGGTGGATTTTCTTGTCTTTAGACCTTTTGAAAGGCTCAACCATATCAAGCCCCAGACTACAAACAGCCAAGTGACTGGAATCATCCGCAATTCTTGAGCCGCCACATGAGCTCGTCGAGAAAATTTCTACCAGCCGTCACACTTACTAACAAGGTCCTATGTATTAGCATGAGTCGTTAACCAATAAAATCCATGACAGATATCTTTAGCTACTAGAGATTTAGAACCGGCGTGATGACCACAATCATCTTCATGAATTTCCCTTAGAATCTCACGGCATTCTTCAGGATAAACGCAACGCTGGAACACGCCAGTGACACTGCATCGGTGTAACTCGCCGTTGACAATGTTCATGGACTTAGACCGCTAGGTTATCTTCCTAGTCAAAGGTTTGTCTTCAGGAAACTCACCCCGGGTCATATAAGCCAAATATGGAACTATCCAATCAGGGATTGCACGGAGAGCCGCCACTAGTTGTGCCTTCGGGTCAGGAATAGCAAGATCCTCTTCTGATGGCAATTTGACTGAAGGATTATGCAATACATCATGGAAAACATTAGGGGTACCGACTTATGTTGAGACCCAAGCCAGCTTAAAGCATCAGCTGCCTCATTCTTCCTTCGATCAAGATGCTCCACCTGATAACCTTTGAAGTGACCAACGATATTATCCACCGCCCGATGATAAGCCGCCATGACCAGGTCTTTAGAATCCCAAGTGCCTGAAACTTGTTGAGCCACCAGGTCTGAGTCACCAAAACACCTATCCCGACTTAAATTCATCTCTTTAGCCATTCTGAGGCCATGAAGCAAAGCCTCATATTCAGCTGCATTATTAGTACAAGGAAACATCAGCCTTAAGACATAACAAAACTTGTCACCTCATGGGGAAGTCAAAATAACTCCAGCCCCCGAGCCTTCTAATTACTTGGACCCATCAAAATGAATAGTCTAATATGTGTGATCAGGCTTCTCTTCAGGCATCTGCAGTTCTGTCCAGTCGTTGACAAAATCCACTAGTGCTTGAGACTTGGTAGTTGTTCTTGGCGCATATCTCAAACCATGAGGTCCAAGCTCATTTGCCCATTTGGCAACCTGGCTAGTGGCCTCTCTATTTTGAATAATATATCCTAAAGGAGCAGAACCAACCACGGTAATATGATGGCCCAGAAAGTATTGCTTTAGCTTGCGACTCGCCATAAATACTCCATAAACCAACTTCTGCCAATGTGGGTATCTCTGTTTAGATTCAATGAACACCTCGCTGACATAGTAAGCCGGTCGCTAAATTGGGTATTATTTTCCTGCTTCCTTGCGCTCCACAACAATTGCCACACTAACAACCTTATCGTTAGCTGCTACATATAGCAGCAACGGCTCTTTCTCAATCGGAGCTGCAAGAACCGGCAGCTCAGCTAAATGTTTCTTAAGTGCCTCAAATGCCTCATTAGGAGCATCACTCCAGACAAAACTATCTGTTTTCTTCATCATCTGGTACAGAGGAATAGCCTTCTCTCCTAGGCGGCTTATAAACCAGCTTAAGGCTGCAATACGACCCGCCAAACACTAGACGTCATTGACACACGCCGGCTTAGCCAATGAAGTGATAGCTTTGATTTTCTTCGGCTTAGCTTCAATACCTCTTTCAGAGACCAAAAAACCCAAGAGCTTGCCTGCAGGCACACCAAAGACACATTTGGCCAGGTTAAGCATCATTTTGTAGACCTGGAGATTATCAAAGGTCTCTTTCAGGTCATCCAAAAGAGTCTCCTTCTTCGTAGACTTCACAACAATATCATCCACATAAGCATGAATATTACGTCCAATCTGATTATGAAAGCAGTTCTGGACACAATGTTGATAAGTCGCCTCGGCACTCTTGAGCCCAAAAGGCATAGATACATAGGAGAAAGCTCCAAAAGGTGTGATAAAAGTTGTCTTCTCTTGCTCTTTGACTGCCATCTTGATTTGAAGACAACCAGAATAAGCATCCAGGAAACATAAACGCTCACAACCCGTCGTGGCATCTATGATCTGATCAATATGGGGAAGAGAAAAAGGATCAGTTGCACAAGCGTTGTTGAGGTCTGTATAATCCACACACATATGCCAAGTGCCATTTTTCTTAGGCACCAGCACTGGATTAGCCAACCACTCCGGGTGAAAAACTTCAACGATGAACCCAGTCGCCAAGAGCCGGGCCACCTCTTCTCCAATGGCCTTATGTCTCTCTTCATTAAAACGACGAAGGAATTGCTTGGATGGCTTAAATTTAGGATCAATATTAAGAATGTGCTCAATGAGTTCTCTCGGTACACCCGGCATGTCTGAAGGCTTCCATGAAAAGATGTCCTGGTTCTCACAGATGAACTCAGTGAGCAGCGCTTCCTATTTTGGATCCATATTAGCACCGATAGTAAACTTCTAAGATAAGTCGCCGAGGACAAAGTCAACCTGCTTGGTATCATCCAGCGATTTAAACTTCAACAAAGGGTCTTTCTCTGTGGTTGGATTCTTCAACGGAGTCATGTCAGCCGGGTCAACATTATCCTTATAATACTTAAGTTCCTCTGTAGCACAAGCAGACTCGGCATAGGCCGCATCACCTTCTTCACACTCCAAAGCAATCTTTCTATTACCATGAACTGTAATCATACCCTTATACCCTGGCATCTTAAGCTGCAGATACACATAATAGGGCCGTGCCATAAATTTGGCATAAGATGGTCGTCCAAACAAAGCATGATAAGGGATCTTAATCTTGACCACCTCAAACCACAACGTCTCTGCCCTATAGTCATGGTAATCACCAAAATCCACCTCCAAGGCACTCTTACCAACTAGGTATGCCGATTTACCAGGTACCACTCCGTGAAAGACTGTAGAAGACGACTTAAGATGTTTGTCAGTCAAATCCATCCGACTAAAAGTATCATAATAAAGGATATTGATATTGTTGCCTCCGTCCATGAGCATTTTAGTAAACTTATAACCCCCAACTTGAGGGGCTACCACTAAGGCTAGTTGATACGTTTCCAACGCATCTATAATTTTTGATTGTTCCATGCTATTATATTATCATTCTTGGATGTTTTACAATCATTTTATAGTCATTTTATATCATTTTTTGGTACTAACCTATTGACATAGTGCCTAGTGCCAGTTGCTGTTTTCTGCATGTTTTTTACACCGCGGGAAATCAATACCAAACGGAGTCCAAATGCAGCGAAACTTTTTGTGGGGTTTTTTGGGCCAAAATACATCCAGTGGGCCATGAACGCACCTGAGGGGAGCTTCGAGGGGAGAAAACCCCACCAGGGCACGCCTGGGGGCCCAAGCGGGCCCTGGTGGGTTGTGCCCTCCTCGTTGGCCTCCCGCGCCGCCTCTTTGCTCTAAAAATATCCCAATATTCCAGAAACCCTAGGGGAGTCGACCAAAATCAATTCCATACGTCGTAGAGTCCAGAAACACCAAATCCAATCTAGACACCATCTCAGAGGGGTTCATCATGCCCATTGGTGCCTCTCCGATGATGCGTGAGTAGTTCTTTGTAGACCTATGGGTTTGTAGTTAGTAGCTACATGGCTTCCTCTCTCTCTCTCTCTCTCTCTCTCTCCCTCTC